>NC_133500.1:3724813-3951967 GCF_025370935.1 Choristoneura fumiferana
CTTCGCTCGCTCGATCCGCGGCAGTGAAGGTATTTTTTGGCGGGTGTGTAGGTTTGATCAAATGACTGTTTTTTCTTGAACCGGTTTATTAGATTATCTCCTAAATGTATGGATTATTAAGATAAACTTAAAATTATAAAGTGTTTTATTTTGTCCTTCGTTTGTCTTCCTTTTACTGTTTTGCTCACTAATATATTTAACTTTTCAGATTCATAATGGACTTCAAATTATTTTCTGAGGCAATTACGTAATACATAACAAAGTAAAAAAGCTAATAGTAATTAGCGATTTTGTATTGAATTTGAAATTCACTAATAATCTTAGCTTGTCCTTTACCTATTATGCAATGGGCCATGTCATGGAGCCGAAGATTCACAGTTACTCTTGCTACATAAGTACTAAATACCTTTACAGATTGATTCAAACACCGTTCTTATTTCAAATAATGACAATCATCGAAAACAGTACCATATTGTCAAATAATATATACGTCTCTTGTTTGGCGTGACGTCAGAATGTCAATTGTTTCGTTGCCCATATTTATGATTTGATTATTTATGACTTCAATGTTTTTTGATTTACAAGGTCTTGCGGATTAAATGAGGAATATAATAGGTGTCACAAAAAAATCCGTATAACCAAAAGACAACATGTAGGTATCAAATCGTAAATATATATTTTTTTCTTTTAAGAAAATCTATTGTATAGGTAAAATAAATGATACAACTTTACCAAGAATAGACTTACGACTGATTATGATGAAGCATACCTAGACACTTGGTAATAAAACTATAATCTATAAAATGTCTGCACTATGAAGATATATACACCGTGTTATTTTTGATTGTTAACTTTGAGGGGGCCACGGTAGTCCAAACGAAGTTAATTTCTCCAAGACACTAGCAGCCTTATTAATAAAAAACATCTAATCGAATTTAATCCGAACTTACACTTGGACTAGTTAACTCCTTGACTAAATAAGTATTAAGTCAGTTAAAATTTGTATTAATAAACATGGACTAGCGAGGTATTAGTTAAACATTTTTAAGCCTAGACTATGACGTAAACAATGGCAACCCAGCGTGAGAAAAAAAAAAAAAAGAATGAGTCATTGAATGAAGGAGGAATGAAACATAGAAAAAAAACAAGAAATGTCTTTAATCTGTGGTATGAACCACATCCGAAGTAGAAAGTAACCAAATTAAAACATGCGGCCCAGCATGGCGCTGTTTTGTAATGTATCTCGCTCACTCTTGTTATAGTCACAATAGTGTAATGTGTAGCGGTAATTAGTTCCGACGCTGGCCACCAGAACATGTATATTTGCATGTCAGCATAGATTGTCAGCCTTTTGAAAACAGCAGGGCTACTACGAAAATCGAAACTTGAAGTTCGTGTCGTGCGGTCCTCTGACACTTATACTATTTAATACGAGAGCGAGAGGGACGGTATGATACGAACTTCGATTTTCGAGCTTAATAGTAGCCCTACAGTCACTTCAACATCATTGTTTGTTATTACGGAATAATAATGAATGAAACTGAAACTGTTGAATAAAGATCGCATGTTAAGTAAATACACGTTAAAAATAATTTAGTAAAAACGAAGATATCACGGCCCCAGACTCTTGGCAGTTAAGACTTTGATATGAGGCGGTATGTGACCACCTCTCGCATCACCTGCTAACTCTTTTTCACCATATCAACTATGAAAATTGGCAGTATCACGACTAAATCGGTATTTAGTTTAAATTCGTGTCCAGAAAGCTCGAAAGGATTTTTGCGGACTTTGTATAATTTTACATGCCTAACCACCTCCTGTTCTAATTCCTCGAGTTCTTCAAGCTCTTGCACGACAACAAATCATCGGCATAATAATCCATGCTATACTATGCTATATGCATGCAAAAATAGTAGTTAGGTAAATAAATTTACTACAATAAATTTCAAATAAATCCACAGGCAAACTACAACCATCAATCAAAACAGAAAAGTTAGGTTACTCCAATATTACTCCATCGTTAAACTAGGCATCACCAAGGATTAAGTTTTAGTCGAGACTAAGCCTGGATTAGCTTACTCTTTCCTTACTTCTTGTTTATTAATACTGACTTTTACTAATCTCAAGTTCAACCTCGAATTAAAGTTACACCTACTCTACTCCACGTTTATTAATAAGGCTGTATTAGCCTAACTCTTACTGTGTAAAAGATAGTTAAAAATTAAGTTAATTAATTATTAGCTGTAAAACCCAGGATTTGACGATCGAGCGACGGCATCCACACTGCGGCAGACAATAGACATTATTTTCAAAGACTTAATTTCTTTAGGCCCTAAAGTTTAGGGGATTGCAGTTTTTCTCACTCACTTCTCAATCTTAATTAGGTATATGATATAGGAATTATAAATGACAAAGTAGAACAGCCATCTCAACTACTTTGTTTTTTTTTACCTGCTAAGAACTACGCTAAGTATACAAGATCTATTTGGGATGCTGCCTCTACTTATGTGAGGTAGGTAAGGGTAATTGTGAGACGTTGTAAAATAGTCTCCCTATTATTAAAAATGTTATAATTATCTTTGTTTATTCTTTCATGCTTAAAAATCGTTTACGTGATTTGCATACTTCTATTTCGTGATATATTCGTACTGACGCCACAACACATAGCGGAGCTGTCTAAACATTTAAAAAATATCGGAACACGCATTTACGTAATGCACAATAAATATATAATCATGTTCAGATATTTTTCAGCACCTAGACAGCTTCCGCTTATGGTGTGACTGTACAGTAAGTACTACATATATTTTGTACCTATAGGTGAACTGAAATATTTACTTTGCTCATCCGCGACCTTTATAATAATATCTTTATATCTTTTACTATTTCTAACATCTATGGTGAACGTTTGTGTTGCTCTAAAGATGAGATCTGGTCGAGTTCGAAACGCGTCAGTGTAGTGTGGTGGTGGTGATAGATGTGTTTGTATGATTTGTGCGTATTCCGACAGTGTGCAGGGAGGAACTGTATGAACACACATTCATGCATAAACGTAGCTATTATAAAGTCACGGGTGGCAAAGCAATTAATTCAGTTCATTGATATTATGAAACTCCGCAAAGTATAGGATTGCCGTTGGGGCGAAAAGTACTCGAGTGGAGACCGCGGATCGGTAAGCGCAGCGTAGGACGTCCACCAACGAGATGGACGGATGATTTGGTAAAAGCCGTGGGTCCACGGTGGGGGCCGCTGCCAACCGAAGCAACTGGAGGTTATGGTTGGAGCTCTGTCCAACAGTGAACGTCCTACTGCTGAGACGATCATGATGATGATGATGATTTTCATAACGTCTTCTCACTAAATTGACCATTCTCACTGTGACCAGAGACCAATTCGAACAATGAACTTTCTAAATTGTCAATTTCTTATAATGACAGTGTACCAAGTTTACAATTTCTTTAGACACAATGTCATGTCATTGATCGGTTGACATTGGTTACATACTCTGAGAATATAAATCCTATTTCAGGTTCATCTCTATCTGTTCATAATTTTATTCCGCATATTGCTAATTTTACATTTCAGAATACTTTTGCGTTATACTGATAGGCTGCATGACCTATTGCTTCTTAGACCACCTGTGTTTTAGTTTTTTTAGACTAAATGATACTATTCCATACATCTGGTTAGTAGGAAAATCAGTACATATAGGTATTCATGCTCCTACTAGTAGGAGAATTAGTATATTATTTTGTGTTCGTGCTCCTACCAGTAGGAGACTGTAGTAGGAGCACGACTTTGCATCTGTTTCGAGCAATCCAAGCTATACCAGATAGAGGGCGCTCGTGCTAAAATACCATGCGCACATTACAAAATCGAAGATTACACAAGAAAGTGTTTTTTTGGAATGTCTTATTTGGGCATCTGGTATAGTGGGTTTTAATGAATAAGTATGTAGTATTTTGAAAAATGTGATATTTTAGGCACGAGCGAGGGAAAATCGCTGCGTGGCTATAGCTACCGTCCTGCACAAAGGGAAAAATCCCTCCCGACCCGTGGTCCAACTGCTATCTGGTTGCACCACGGGAACCTAAACTTACCCAGGATGGTTCAATTCTCAGACTACTTTTTTTTCTGCAACTTATTGCTGTGACCCGTGGTACAACTGAAGGCTATTGTCCAACGGCATATGAACAATTGCTATGTTGAACCATTTGCACCATGGGGATGTAAAATTACCTGGGTCATGTGTATCAGAATAGGTACTATCATTACTGCATTTTTATAAAATTAAAAGTCGCATGAAACCCAACAACTATGTAGTTTATTCTGAATACAGTGAAACCAACAGTCCGAACCCCGATTCCACAGAGTTCAAGTGGTAGTTCAACTAGTTGAACTAATTGGACCCACCCAGTAGGACCATGGATAAACATACTTTCCAGAATTGGACTACTGATTTTGCTTCTCCGTGGTGCAACCGGTTGACGATGAGTAAACTTGCTTCCCCGTGGTGCAACCAGTTGGACATAGTAGTTGGACCACGGGTCGGGAGGAAAAAAAAGTTCATAAGATTAGTTCCTAAACCGCAATCGGTTCGCATCAAGAAGGAATTTTGCTCATACGCGTGTAGGGTGAGCACTGAAAGACTCCGGTCGTCGTCAAGCAGCTAATCATCAATTGAGTAAATAGGTAAGTATCTCTTGTAAGTATAAATATATTCAGATGTAATCTCGGTATTTCTTGCAATTTGTGGGAATTCTTGAACGAATTTCTACCACTTGGTTGAAATACTGGGCATACCGTTCAAAACGAGATCCGATTTGCTTTGGAGTCAGAATGTTCTTTATTTATCGTAGAAACATGTAGATGCCTACATGTAGCCTGTATTCTCATTATTCATACTAAATGCAAATAAATATAAAGGAAGTAAAGTTCTGAATTTACCGTCGAAAACTCCAAAACAAATTCCTTCGGATCTAACAAAAAATGTACTTGGAATGATTCAAGCGTAATCTAATCGCTAATATAACGCAAGCGTAATACTTGCAACATTTTATAGTATTAACTTGCATCCAGCAGCAACACGCTTGAACGCATTCAGGTCTTCTCGAGCAGCTAGCACAATAAAGCTCTACACCTGGAAATTCACAACTATATCTAAGAATTTTTATTATCTGGCACACCCACGACACAAAACGACAATTGAAAACATGGAGACTGTACTAGCTCCCCAGAGGTCCTCGCTTACTACCGTACGATGCCCACCAGCACCGTCGTAAAGCGTTAGGTCTGCCCTTTTAAGGACACAGCAGTACCTGTCTTGAAAAATTACACGGAAATTCTAAAGCTTATAAGGAAAAAGACCCTCTAGATATATATAAACAACCAGACCACGATAATGATGATGGTGATGATGATGATAGTATTATCCACGTATAAATAAAGATTCAAAATATGAAACGTCGTTTCCAGCAGGATTCTACATACCGATAGCTTCAACGAGGCTGTTTCCTTTCCAGCCTACTATGTACCACTACACATGAACTGTTTTACGCATCAGGGTAGTTGACACACTTATACAGCATTACGGCCTTCCGTTCTTCAGCTTTCCAAAATGACCATTTCTGTACCTCGGTATACATACAATACAAAGAATTATCGCAACCTTCAACTCAAAAGATAACTGCAATCAAGACTGGTAGGTAGAATAAAACACGGAAAGATTTCGTCTCCAATATTCGAAGAAATAGGAGTAACACTCGCATGTAATGCATGATTATCAAAGTATGTATGTCACAAGAGCATCATATGTGGTTACCAAGTCCAAAGCCAAAAATCACATAAGATTAGATTCCTGGGACTCTAACACGATTCATCTAATTCTATATCGTCGCATATGAAACACTCATATTATCTAGATATTTGAACATTTTAAGGGCAAAAGTACAGTTGATACAAATATTCGTGACCCGAAAAAAAATATATGAATATTTTGTAGTAGCTTACGCCGAAAGCCTAGAAAAGTGATGCAATAATTTTTCACTAGTTGGCGCTGTCTATTTGCATGTGTGCGTGAGCTCCTAGTGTCCGTATAAGGCTGTAACTGACACCTAAATTTGAGCCCTGAAATCTCAGAATTGGCACACTATTTCCGTTCGACTGTAGTCTCAAAAAATCGGCAATTCTAAATTGTTTTCGCAAATAATAAACTCAACTATTAGTATTCTACGGATATTCTAAAAATTACAAAAAAACATCACGAAAATTCGACAGTCTGATTTTTAACGCCATCTGACGAGACTTTTACCATGAGCTAACGTGAGCAGCCGCCTTAATGCAAAAATGCAAAATCGCCATAGGTGTGGCCTATAAATGTGAGGTTGCCTTCGGTTTCCCTAGGATCCCATCATCAGATCTTGACTTGGTGACAATGGGACCACCTCAGCAGAGTACTCTTTCGAATAAAAAAAGAATTTTGAAAATCGGTCCACAATTGACTGAGTAATCGGTGAACATACATTAAAAAAAAAAAATACAAACATTGGAACATAGAACCTCCTCCTGTTTTGAAGTTGGTTAAAAAGAAGTAAATTTGGTGAAAAGGAAGTAATTTATGTGGAGGATTCGAGAAATGGATATTTAGCAGAAAGGTCACTCTGAGAGAAATAATTTATAACGGGACTTTTCTCGCCGCTAGTAGTTAAACGGGCTCCGGTCGCAGCGACAGGCGGGTGTGTATGTATGTGTGTGTGTGTGTGTGTGTGTGTGTGTGTGTGTGTGTGTGTGTGTGTGTGTGTCTGTGTCCGCGCGGAGAGTGGTCTGACCTTGAACTCGTACATGAGCGCGTCCTTGACCTCCCTTATCTTGGCGCGCACGAAGTCCATGGCTGGCGGCTGCTTGCCGGCCTCTTTCAGTGCTTTGCTCCACTTCTGGAACTCGCCCTCCGTGAATTCCTGCAACAGACGATATCACTACGTCACTGACAGCGTGGAACAGAGGGTCTGGGGGAGATACGGTCTAGTCTAGTGGTTCTTGTTTTTATCAATGTTGCGATTGCCTTTTGCAGGATTTTTTTTTTATTCGACTGGATGGCAAACGAGCAAGTGGGTCTCCTGATGGTAAGAGATCACCACCGCCCATAAACATCTGCAACACCAGGGGTATTGCAGATGCGTTGCCAATCTAGAGGTCTAAGATCCTCAAGTGCGAGTAATTTCACCGGTTGTCTTACTCTCCACGCTGAAACACAACAGTGCAAGCACTGCTGCTTCACGGCAGGATTAGCGAGCAAGGTGGCGGTAGCAGGGGGGGGGGGGGGGGCGCGTGTCACCTGGTTGCTCACGAACTCCAGCCTGAAGACGCGGTCCTGCGCGCCGTGCCTGAGGCGCAGCCCCTTGTTGGTGCGGGTGGCCCCGAGCGCGTAGACCTTGGCGGTCTCTACGACGCCGGTGACCTCAGCCACGCGGTAGACGGGCGCGCCGGCGTTGTTCCCGATGCCGATGCGCACGAGGCAGCCCCCCACCACGCGCGCGAAGAACGGCAGGTGCACCAGACGCTCCAGCTTGAACCTGCGCATGCGCACGGGACACTCCGTTAAGGACCGCCCCCTCTCTCTCACACTCCGTTAAGGACCGCCCCCTCTCTCTCTCTCTCTCTCTCTCTCACTACACTATGTATATTAATAATTTCGTACCGGTCTACGGTAGACTCGAACGAAATGCACATCAAGTTGAAGAGCGTAAAAAAATAGTCAATCCGAGTCGACAACTTGTAGGCGGAAAATTCGGATTATCGAGTATTTTCAATATAAACTTGAATAAATTACTAAGTATATAATGGCGTTGCGAAGTAAACATGTCAAAGTCTGCACATCAAAGTGGCGTTAGTGTCACGTGTCACAGGTTTGCATTTCGTTCTCCATTGTGACCTCTTAAGAGACTCTCTCTCTCTTTCATCAGATCGATCGTACAGACGAATTGTACCGTATATGGGGCCCTTTAGGTCTAATTTCTTTGATTATGAGACAGAGACATCATACGTAGCTGGTCCCAAAGTTCTGTCACTGGCACATTATTTTTAAATTTAGAACATGATTTTAAGAAAATTTGATTGACTTCCGTTTTTGAATGTTTGACAATTATTTTAAAGCAATAAACAGTCATTCGCTGCAATTTCTCACGATGGAGTGGCCATTGAAAGAAAACCGAATAGCTGTTTTAGTATTGCACCGCTGTGGGCACTCGCCAAGTACCATTTTCAAGTTGCTCAAAAATTTAAATATAACGCTTAGGTTTGTGTACCGTACTATTGATAGGTACAATGAAGACTCCAGTGTTGAGGACAAGAAAAGAATTGGCCGGCCTCGCTCCGTACGAACACCAACAGTGATCAAAGCGATCAAGGCGCGCATAGCAAGAAATCCTGTCCGAAAACAGAAGTTGATGGCTTTGCAGATGGGTGTCAGTAGAAAAACCGTCAAAAAGGTTTTAAACGAAGATCTTAGTCTACGAGCATACAAACTAGAGTGGGCACTTACTTAATGCCTGTCTAAAAACAATAAGGCTTAAAAGATCCCGGAAGTTGTTAAAGCGGTACGTGAAAAATCGACACCGTGTTATCCTCTTTACAGACGAAAAGATTTTCAATATTGAAGAGAAGTACAATAAACAGAATGATAGTGTACGCTAGGAGCTCTGAAGAGTATTCTCTGATCTTATTACGGGCCAACTGAGGTTCATTTTAGCGAAAAAGGGGTCAAAGTCAGTGCGAAAGTGTACCAAGAGACGGTTTTGGATAAGCATGTCAAAGATCTGCCCAACACGCTATTTTCAGGACATAATTTTGTGTTCCAGCAGGATTCTGCGCCAGCACACAAAGCCAAGACCACTCAAGCCTGGTTTGACCGTCAAAAAATCGACTTTATAAGACACGAAGATTGGCCTTCCTCCAGTCCGGACCTTAATCCTCTGGACTTAGGTCTTAGAGGGGAAGGTCTGTGCTAAACCCCATAAAAATTTGGAGAGCCTGAAGTCATCTTTAAGAAAAGCAGTCGCTGAAATAGACATGAAAATGGTGCGTACTGCGATAGACGACTGGCTGCGCCGATTAAGGGCCTGTATTAAAAACAAAGGAAGTCATTTTAAATATTTTAAGTAATTTTAATTTTTTATTAAATGTACTTTAAATTGGTATATAATTTATTAAAAACTGATTGGTACTTTTGTTTTTATCATTATTTTCATTTGTGACAGAACTTTGGGACTGACTACGTAGTTATTTGGGCAAATAAGATTTAGGAGAATTATCTACTGGTGAAATACCGATACGTAGGTTAGCCGTTAAAGTGGCTGGTTAGGCTGGGAATATACGTCAGATTTTTCGATAAGAACGACAGTCTTTACTGGCAATTTTTTTTTGAAACCTATTATTATGAGTCTACATTTTACCCGAGCGAAGCCGGGTTTTCATCTAGTCTATATTAATAATTTCGTACCGGTCTACGGTAGACTCGAACGAAATGCACATCAAATTGAAGAGCGTAAAAAATTAGTCGATCCGAGTCGACAACATATATCCGCAAAATTCGGATTATGGAGAATTTCGTTAAATTCTAATGGCACTGACAAACAAACCGCAGTCGCCATCTTGGGTAGTTAATAAACGTTCCGTTTCATACTAGCTAGCTCTTAGATACGGCTCGCCTTCAACACATCGCGTGCGTCACGCCAAAAAAGTATCCATTACAAAGAACTGTGACTCATGTGACTGTGTAAAACGAAACGTCTTGCCGGAAAACTTGAATGGATCTTATCAAAACTCAAAACTATCACCAACTACCTTCAACTATAACTATCTTCAGTTGTTGACGTTTGTTCCGAGTCGACAACTTGTAGGTAGAAAATTCGGATTTAGCGAGTATTTTCAATAAAAAATGGAATAAATTACTGGGTATATATAATGGCGTTGCGAAGTAAACATGTCAAAGTCATCACATCAAAGTGGCGTGAGTGTCACGTCATCACGTGTCACAGGTTTGCATTTCGTTCTCCATTGTGACCTTTTAAGGGCCCCACACACGGTACGATTCGTCGATTTTCATCAGATCGATCGTACAGACGGATCGTACCTTATATGGGGCCCTTTAGGTCTAATTTCTTTGATTATGAGACAGACATACGTAGTCGGTCCCAAAGTTCTGTCACTGGCACATTATTTTTAAATTTAAAACATGATTTTAAGAAAATTTGATTGAATTCCATTTTTGAATGTTTGTCAATTATTTTAAAACAATAAACAGTCATTCGCTGCAATTTCTCACGATGGAGTGGACGTTGAAAGAAAACCGAATAGCTGTTTTAGCATTGCACCGCTGTGGGCACTCGCCAAGTACCATTTTCAAGTTGCTCAAAAATGTAAATATAACGCTTAGGTTTGTGTACCGTACGATTGACAGGTACAATGAAGTCTCCAGTGTTGAGGACAAGAAAATAATTGGCCGGCCTCGCTCCGTACAAACACCAGCAGTGATCAAAGCGATCAAGGCACGCATAGCAAGAAATCCTGTCCGAAAACAGAAGTTGATGGCTTTGCAGATGGGTGTCAGTAGAAAAACCGTCAAAAAGGTTTTAAACGAAGATCTTAGTCTGCGAGCATACAAAAAATAGAGTGGGCACTTACTTAATGCCCGTCTAAAAACAATAAGGTTTAAAAGATCCCGGAAGTTGTTAAAGCGGTACGCGAAAAATCGACACCGTGATATCCTCTTTACAGACGAAAAGATTTTCGATATTGAAGAGAAGTACAATAAACATAATAAAAGTGTACGCTAGGAGCTCTGAAGAGTATTCTCTGATCTTATTACGGGCCAACTGAGGTTCATTTTTGCGAAAAAGGGGTCAAAATCAGTGCGAAAGTGTACCAAGAGACGGTTTTGGATAAGCATGTCAAAGATCTGCCCAACACGCTATTTTCAGGTCATAATTTTGTGTTCCAGCAGGATTCTGCGCCAGCACACAAAGCCAAGACCACTCAAGCCAAGACACGAAGATTGGCCTTCCTCCAGTCCGAACCTTAATCCTCTGGACTTTAAAATTTGGCAGGTCTTAGAGGGGAAGGTCTGTGCTAAACCCCATAAAAATTTGGAGAGCCTGAAGTCATCTTTAAGAAAAGCAGTCGCTGAAATAGACATGAAAATGGTGCGTGCTGCGATAGACGACTGGCTGCGCCGATTAAGGGCCTGTATTAAAAACAAAGGAAATCATTTTGAATAATTTTAAGTACTTAAATTTATTTTTTTATTAAATGTACTTTAAATTGGTATATAATTTATTAAAAACTGATTGGTACTTTTGTTTTTATCATTATTTTCATTTGTGACAGAACTTTGGGACTGACTACGTAGTTATTTGGGCAAATAAGATTTAGGAGAAATATCTACTGGTGAAATACCGATACGTAGGTTAGCCGTTAAAGTGTTTGTGATAATAATTATAGGCTGGGAATATACGTCAGATTTTTCGATAAGTACGACAGTCTTTACTGGCAAAAAATTTTTTCAAACATATTATTATGAGTCTACATTTTACCCGAGCGAAGCCGGGTTTTCATCTAGTATATTAATAATTTCGTACCGGTCTACGGAAGACTCGAACGAAATGCACATCAAATTGAAGAACGTAAAAAATTAGTCAATCCGAGTCGACAACTTGTAGGCGGAAAATTCGGATTATCGAGTATTTTCAATATAAACTTGAATAAATTACTAAGTATATAATGGCGTTGCGAAGTAAACATGTCAAAGTCATCACATCAAAGTGGCGTTAGTGTCACGTCATCACGTGTCACAGGTGGGATCCCTTTGTTTCCCATACATTTTTTGTTCCGAATTTAGATTGTCAGAAATTGATATCCATATAATTTATAAACATAAACATCACTAGTCATAATTTTTGTTCAGTATAATGCTTATTAGTTGTAATATTAATGGCATATAATATTAAATTCTATAATCACAAAAGTCATACATTTTTAACTATAACGTTCAAAGATCTAACGATAATTATTCAGAAATCATTTAAGCCATATATTTCACCGTACTAATGGTTGTTACTCATATCGTTTTAATGCCTAAAGTGTCTAGGTCTAAGAAACGAAATCCATAATATTGATAGGCATATAGATAATTACTCAGAAACATTTCCAGGCATACATTTGAAAGTGGTAATTCATTTAAATACGACTTTAGATAATATGATTAATAGAAATTATGTTGAAAAGAAATTGATTTGTGCGAGCGAGCAAGACGGTTCGGGGCAGAAGCGACTCGGATAGGTTAGGTTTAGCCTTCGATGTTAGTTTTTTTTTTATAGCAGCCCGGATAATATTGCTTCACAAATGATTTTTGATCCTCGATGTTCCTATAAAAATTGTTTGTTATGAACTTTGATTATTATGCATACAACTACAGTTAGGTATACATTCGGTAGTTAAAATATTATGTATTTCATTTTTCTGATAAATAATTGAATTCATTCTTATAATTATTATGAGTAAGTAAATTTAAAAGTTTTATGACTAACTTATCAGGTGACTATCAATCATTATGACCTGCGAAAAAAGACCTTACCAACTATTATTATAAACTAGTTTATTGCTTTTAATATTATGGAATGGTATACTATATGGACATCGAATGTTTAAACTAACCAATTTTATGACTTACAATAATTATGACCTGCGAAAATCGTAACTTCACTTTATACTGTTTAATGTTATGACTTAAGATAATATGACTTGCAAAAATTATGATGAATAACGTTATGGATTGTTAAAATCGGAGTTTAAATTTTATGGGTAACAATAGAGACCCGTCACAGGTGTCACAGGTTTGCATTTCGTTCTCCATTGTGACCTTTTAAGGGCCCCACACACGGTACGATTCGTCGATTTTCATCAGATCGATCGTACAGACAAATCTTACCGTATATGGGGCCCTTTAGGTCTAATTTCTTTGATTATGAGACAGAGACATCATAGTTATTTGGGCAAATAAGATTTAGCAGAACTGTCTACTGGTGAAATATCGATACGTATGTTAGCTGTGATAGTACGTTTGTGATAATATTAAGGCTGGGAATATACTTCTGATTTATCGATAAGTACGACAGTCTATACAGGGCAAAAAAATTTATTCAAACATATTATTATGAGTCTACATTTTACCCGAAGCCGGGTTTTCATCTAGTTACATCATATTTTCACTTCTCACGCTCTTAAAATATTACTTTAGTCTAGCTTCATAACGGGACTAAAACTCCTTTTTATTTTCTAGGGCTTAAAGTATTTTTTTTTTAATTTTACGTTGGAAACCCCTAAACAGCCAACACGGTGTTTCTGAATAGCGGATTTTTAGGGCGTAGAAATAACCTCAAAATGACAACTGTACAAAAATATAAAAAAGAAAAAAATAATAATTGATTGAAACTTCGGATGCCATCATGTTCCAACTTTTCCTGATTAAAATACAGTCATACACCAGAAGTATACCAGAGCAGGTACAAGTAGCGCGGGTCACTGACCGGCTGAGCCGCAGCTTGTTGATCTGGTCCCGTGTGTCGGCCAGCTTGACCTCTTCGGCGTCTCGCTCTCGCTCGCGCTCCCTCTCCCTCTCGCGCTCGCCGCGGCGCCGCGCCGCCGCCTCGTCCCCCGACGACGACGACGACGATGAGCTGCGCCCGCGCCCTGAAACAGTACCTCCATTACTACGCTTCAATCCTGCGCCGGTTGGTTTGATCATATTACCATTCAATTTTCTAGTAGAAAAATTCCCATTCACTTTTTTGTCCGAATGCATTTTTTCTGAATCACGTTTATTTCCAATTTTAATCAACTCAGAAACAGGTAGGTTTAGGTTATGTTAAGTTTGCATCGGCCCGAAGGGACAAAGCCACACAAAATTTTAAACAAAAAATAAAACCGACTATAAACCCCCCGACACCGACAACGCTTAGATAAAAAAATATTACTAGATACTTTATACTAATTTTGCGGGAAATCAGCATAGTCCCCGCGGGATAGAGATAAACGAATTCTTCGCAGATGAAGTCGCGGGCAACAGCTAGGTAGCGCATAATTATTTTTTACTTTTTAATTGTATTTTCAAGCAGCGTTTTTTTCGGGCGTTTTTATTTTTATTTTTGCTGGCGTTTTTTAAGTCGGGGGTTTTTTAAATTTTAAATTTAAGTTTTTATTTCATGTTTTTTAAACTTTGATATATATTTTTTTAAACTGTACTAGTGTGCTGGATATCCTGGCTGCAGCATCAGCTCGTCGTGTTGCCACCACTGCATTGTATGTCGAATCAATTACTGATCAAAAGGAATTAAACACGACATATCTGCTATTATTTTTTCAAGAGTATACTGGTGTGCTGAATATCCTGGCTGCAGCATCAGCTCGTCGTGTTGCCACCACTGCATTGTATGTAGAATCAATTACTGATCATAACGAATCCAAACGCGACATATGTGCTATTATTTTTTATAGAGTGTACTATTGTGCTGGATATCCTGGCTGCAACATCAGCTCATCCTGTTGCCACCATTGCATTGTTTGTAGAATCAAATACTGATCAAAACGAACCCAAACACGATATATCTGCTATAGTTTTATTAAGAGTGTACCTACTAGTGTTCTGGATATCCTGGCTGCAGCATCAGGCCGAGAATTCCATAATCTTGCATAGCTATATAGCATACATGGGTGTTTCAAATTTTAGGTCCCAAATATGTTTGAAAGTAAAGAAAATATCCATTATGTGTCTAAGATTCCTACCGCAGCGAACAAAAGATCTGATGATCTTGAAACGGCTGAACCGATTTTGATAAATCATGTCTAAGATCCATCGCTAGAAAACCAGCTTTCAAATAAAAAAACCGCATTCAAATCGGTCCACCCGTTTAAGAGCTACGGTGCCACAGACAGACACACAGACACACACACATAGCGGTCAAACTTATAACACCCCTCTTTTTCGTCGGGGGTTAAAAAAAACGAAGCTTAAGATTCATACAGAGGTTAAGCAGTTATGAATCAAAAGATGTTATCACTGAACAAATGAATTCTTACTTGTACTAGATAACCTGCAAACTATAACGGAACCATCTGCCGTCAACAAATGTGCTCACGAAAATCATACGAAAACGGTCGAAGAACGACCCTCCATTTATTAGATAGAGCACGAATCGTTAGTTAGTATGTAACATTCCATACCCTGTGATTTGTTGTCATCGGAGTCGGAGCCGGAGTCGTCGGAGTAAATGTCGGAGGCTTTGAGCCGCACGCCGCCCGCCGCCCCCCTCCCGCCGCTCCCGCCGCCCCCCAGCAGCTCCGCGTCCGCATCCTGCAAACACACACAAGCGTTATTATGAGTGTGTCAGATGATTGACTAAAGAAAACCACCAGAACTTCCACAGACTGCAGTCTGGTGAGGACTAGAAAGAAAAATAAGTGACCTTGCCCTCCATGGAGGAGGGGGGGGGGGGGGCACTCACCATGTCTGGCTGGTGTCGCAGCTCGGCCTCCCGGCGCTGCCTCGCCAGCTGGTCGCGCGTGACCTTGGCGTCCCGCTGGGCCCGCAGCGCCGCCATAGCGTTTTGTCTTCGGTCGTCCACGTTCCGTTTGCGTTCCGTCTTGGCGCCGAACAGCGGCGACGCCGACCGCTCCGACGGCTCTGCAACGAAACAATAAAACTCACTCCACAAAAAAAACACATCTACGACCCTGCAACATAGCTGGAGGAGAAACATTCAAAAGTATGTTCAAACTTGCGGCCCCATTTGACGAGGATCTACAGAAACGCGTATGGATCGCGTGGCCGACGGAAACGTCGTTCGATATCGAGTCTGCGTCACCGTCTTTGCTGGTTCCTCTATCCCTCATCCTTGATTTATATTAGACATGTATCTCTGAACTTCTTATTTTCTCAGAAGTTCTTTAATTTATTTTTCTACTCCTGTACTGTAATCTGTGATTTACTTAATCACGAACAGTAATATAACAGCATACATAACAAGATTCTGGAAAAGTCTAAATGTTCTATTCCCCATAACAGCACTGTATCGTAATGTTGCTAAAACGATACTCAACCACTTACTTTTTTTTCTTAATTCGTACGAAGGGTTCGGACAGGCTAGGGTGCAGCAAGTTACATATTTTATTAGGGTTTTTATACAGAATAAAAACTTTTCTAACATAATTCACAGCCTGCCAACATAAGTAACTCGTTTTTTTTAACATCGTCACAGTCACAGGCAAGTAAACGTTAATCAAAAACAAAATTTAACTTAGACAAATTTTGACATTTTCATATTTCTCACTTGTTTATTGTTGTTTACCTTCTCTTTGCGTTTGCCATACTTTTTACTCTAGTATGAAAACGTTTAAAGTTTACTATTTCTCTAATTTTGTATTGTAATTAATGTACCCAGTCGAAGAAAAAGTATTGTATGCTGAAAATACAAACTGAAATAAACCAAACCAAAATTATATACACTCCCTCACCATATACAGTTGTGGTCATATAATTAAGAACGATTTTTTATAGAGAAGATTTTTTCTAACTGACAAGTGTTACTAACTGCATGTATATTTTTGTACTTCTCTCGGTATCGTAAAACTTTTCCGTACTAGCGGTAAATTCATTTATACATATAATTGGCTAAAAAATAAATATATAAACTTTATACATTACATCTAAACCTAGTATTACTACTTACTGGCTGGTCATATAATTAAGAACGCTGAATAGTTTATTTTTTATTCAAATTTATATAGAGAACGGACGGCCGCTTTGTGGTTTTAGGTTATTATTCGAATAATTTTGGCGCCATTTAGTGCCGTAAAAGTCTTAAAGGCGATTGCTTCATATAAAAACATTGGGGAAAAATAAAAGTCGTGATAAATCTACAAGAGAAGTAATACTAAAACTTTGCGACAAGAATTGGTCGTATAAACACATAGCCGATCATCTGCAATGTTCAAAAACTATGGTTTTCCACGCCATAAAGCATTTTGCCACGTATCAAACTACTTCAAATGTTCCGCGTGTACCTAGACAAAGAAAGTCATCTCGTCGAGATGATCGAAACATCGTTCGTTTGGCAAAACAAAATCCTTTTAAAGGGTCTAATACCGTCTAATGAGTTAAGAAAAAAATATTTTGGCGAAAACAGCCCTTCAGCAATCTCGGCACGCATTATTCGAAGGCGTTTGGTAGAAGAAAAGTTGCACGGAAGGATAGCAAGGAAGGTGCCTATGTTGAAACGGTGTCATAGGCAAGCCCGGCTTGCATTTGCAAGAAGATATGAAAACTGGACAGTCAGACAGTGGAAAAACGTTCTTTTTTCTGACGAGACAAAAATAAATAGGGTCTGTTCTGATGGCAAACGATATGAAAGATGGCCTTCAAATAAAGCATTCGACCCAAAGTACACAAAAGTGACTTTAAAGCATGGCAGGGGAAATGTAAAAATTTGGGGATGTTTTTCTGGACATGGTGTTGGACCTGTTAGGCTGATAGAAGGAAACATGGATCAATTTCAATACAAAAACATACTGGAAGAAACAATGTTACCATATGCTGAAGGCGTGCTTCCGGTTATTTGGACATTCCAGCATGACAATGATCCCAAGCATACTGCACGTACCGTTAAGGAATTCCTCACATCGCAATCAGTTTCTGTCTTAGATTGGCCAGCCAACAGCCCCGATCTTAACCCAATAGAGCATCTTTGGTGCGAAGTCAAGAAAAAGGTTTTAAATCGACAGTGTGGCAATTTAAGAGAACTGTATGACGTATTCTTAGAAGAATGGAACTCTATCTCTCTTGCGAAATGTCAAAAATTGATAGATTCAATGCCTCGCCGGTGTAAGGCAGTAATAAAAAGCCGTGGACATGCTACTAACTATTAATTTTAGTTAAAATGTATTAAATTCCTTTTTTTTTCTGTACAAACTTCACGTTAGTGTGATTTAGTTAATCTAAGTTTCAAATAAAAAAACTTTCGAGCAGTTCAATAAATCGTTCTTAATTATTTGTCCAGCTTCATTACTATTTTAATTTGTTACTAAAGAGAATAAAAACAAAATTTGTAAAAAAATGTCAGCAATTTTATTATTTATTCTTAATCCCGTTTGCTCTATTCATGTGGCTATTTCATAACGTAACTAGTTACTTCTAAGAAGGAACCACGACTACACAAGACATGATTTAGTTAAAAATAATCTGGAACTTCAAATCGTTCTTAATTACATGACCACCACTGTATATCACCATATATGTGGTGCATAGGGGAAATTCGTGTCTGTACCGTTGTCCAGCAGTGGTGTAGCGGTATAGCACGCGGCACGGAATGCCGAGGACCTGGGTTCGATTCCCAGTGCTGGTCTTATTTTTCTGGTTTTTCTGTGCATCTATATTTCAGTTTGTATTTTCAATTTAGGTTTTACGGGATGACCGTAAAAGTAAAAATTTGGAATTGAAATAAAAAATACAAAAAGATTCCAAAAAACCAATCTTAGTATTGTATGCAACGTTGTATAAGCAAGTCAAAAAAAGCTCGTGGCGTCTTATTTATATGATGTTCGCTCTAGTAGTTTACGGACAGGATGGGTACGGCGACACTTGCGTTTTCTCCATTCCACGCCATGAACGTTTCAGGCCAATAATTTTTATAAAAAAATATACTTCAACCCCGAAAGAACAAAAAATATATATCTCTATAGCTTAAAAGATTTCGTAATAATAAACAAAAATCACTTAAAAATATATTATTATGTTTTAAAACTAAAAAGATAATTTTTAATCTCTTAAAGAAAAATAAAATAAAAATAAATAAAATCTCGTCAACATTCATCGCGTAAAACGGAACTCTATTTCAATAGAGCTTGGCTTTGCTTATCGACCGAATCGATTCCACAATCTTGTCAAATCGTTTGACTCGCATCATCAGTCAATTAGTACGAGAGCGAAGGTCCTTAAATGCATCTTTGTATCGAGTGTTTCGTATTGTTTGATGTTTTCAACTGTTATTTTGTTATTACGGTTTTTGATAATTTTTTTACTGTTATTAGTTTTGATATAATGCCAAAGAAGACCGCATGGTTTGCGAGGTCCCGATAGACAAGCAAAAACACTTGCTACGCGGGTGAAGCCGCAGGCTAAAACTAGTTAAAATATAAACTATCACTAATAAAATCGATTACACACCCGTAGCATATTTGATCGAGAATCGCAATAAATCGATTCGAATTCGATGACTTGTGTCACCGTACCAATCCTATCCGAAAAGTACTATAAAGCTCACATCGTAACTCACGCCACTCACCTTTTTTTTCAAGTCTATTATACAACTGTTGCATAAAATATTACCATAGATCACGCCAAGAACTCACCACACACTATAGGTACGGAGACACTGTTATTCTGAAGTTGAACCAAAAATAGTAAAAATTAGTGTAATCAAAACTTAACATAATTCACAATAATAATATAGTCAAGAAGTCTCATTTTACGCGCATTTACTTCCTTTGAACATTGTCGGGCTCGGGCAGCTGTCGCGCGAGTGATGGACGCAATAATGATGCCCCTTATTCTTTTTTATTTTCTGTTTTTTTTTGCAGTAACAAATAAATGTGTTATCAATGTACTATGTACATAATGCGTAATACTCGCGCGTGCATAGCATCACCTGGCCGAGCGCGCGCAAGTGAAGTGCTATGGAACAGTTTGTCACCTTCATCATCGTTGTCGTCGCGGGCGAGGTCCTTGGGGCTGGCGGGCGCGGGCGCGGGCGCGGGCGCGGGCGCGGGGGCGGGCGCGGGCGAGGGCGGGGGCGCGGCGCGGGCCGCGGGGGGCGCCGGCGCCGGCGGGGGCGGGGGCGACGCCGCGGCTGCACAACACAACATACATCACTGGTGGTTCCCTTTCTCACAACAACCATTTCTCGTGGCTGGGCAACAGATCTGTTTCTGACACTGAAGAGATCTGTTCACAGACTTACGTAATATTTGTGGCTGTTCATAGCAAAAACGTGGAGGCTGTGATCCGTTAGGGGTATGGAGTTTTTGGTATTATTTAAAACTATTAACTATAGGGAATGAGATGGTCGTTTCGGGATTAGCTATATTTGGGAAATGGACATCAAGTTTAAAACGGACAGACGAAGGAGTGATTCTGAAGCAGTAGGCAAGAGTGTACTCACGCTTGTCCCTGTGGCCGTCCCTGGGCCGCCTCTTGTGGCGGCGGCGCGTGTCCCCGCCCGCCGAGCGCCGCGCCAGCCGCAGCTTGCGTTCGATCTCCCACCTATACAGTCGTCAACGTACACATCGACTCTACACACATATCATCATCATATCAGCCGTAGGACGCACACTGTTGGACCAGGTCTCCCCTCCCGCAGACTTCCAGTTGCTTCGGTTGGAAGCGGTCCATATCCACCGTGAACCCAAGCTGGTGGACGTCCTACGCTGTATTTGCTTTCCGTGCTACACACACACAGATCGCTAACATATGTTTTGTAGAAAAAAAGCACAGTTCCCGATCCGAACCACACGCCGAAGCCGCGGGCAAAAGCTAGTAACTTATAATTTACATTAATTTAAATGTCCAGATGTGTTATCCAGAGACGTGGTTTCAGTGCAAGGGAGAGTGTAATATCTGTCTTTAGTGTGGTGTATATATCTGAGGCTCCCCATGAGGCTGACATAGTCACATTTGGTGTGCTAAAGCCTCGTTAAAATATTAGAAGGAAAAGAAAAAAAAAAAAAAAAAATGTCTCATTCATGTGGGTACTGTTGTTATGTGTAATAAATAAATAGGAAGCCGGGTTGCGGCTGAGGCCTGACCTGGTCTTCATGAGGTCGCGCCGCTCGATGCGCTTGAAGATCTCCTGCTCGCGCTCCTTCTCGGTGAGGGCGGCGAGCCGCGCTCGGTCCTCCGCGTCGCCCATCAGGTTCTCGTCGAACCTGTACACACACAGACACACACTCACACGCGCGTCACAAGGGCCGCGGGCCGACCACATACACCGGGATATCGCACGCAGTAAATCCATACAAGTCTATGGATCTACCACATATGGATAGCAGTTTCCGTTCCAACTTTTCTCTGATTCGGAATTGAAATAAACGTATGTGTGTGATGTATTTACGGAATCCCGAATAGATATTTCGAAACGGAATTCCGAGTGTATGCGGCCGCCCTTAGAGCCTGGCCACATGAGGCACTCGCGCGCGCGCTTCAATAGGGAATATACTACGCAAAGCTCTGACCAGAGAATGACACTAGCACAAACCGTTAACGAACCAACATGAAGTCAGTTCTCTTTATGGTTTGTGGCCATGACGGATCATGACATATTTATTAGTAACAAAATAACATGACGTTTACATCGATACTAACGATAATGCTATATTTCCAAAAAATAATAATTGAAATTATGATAATGAAAATCTATGGACTTTATTTATTTATTTACTTATCTAACTACGAACTTGTGAGAATGACTTAGATTTCGAGGTAGAGATGGCGTAGGAAACCAATAGGATATTAGGATATCTGTGAGCACTTGACAAAGGCGGGTTCGAAAGTAAAGGTGCCACTTACCCATCATCGAATTCTTCTTCGGAGTCAACCGAGTCATTATCCGACGAGTGTGATGACACTTCACCTGTTGTCAAAGAAAATTACATCAATTTCAGTCACGAAGACAGATGGACGCGGTGCGGGCAAAAACCGCGACGCATCAGATCCGTGCTGCTTCATCGCAGCCTATAAATCAACATGAGAAAGTGCTAGCTAATCAATGGACATCAAAAGTTTTCGATCCGGGGAAAAAGTGACTTTGGACGTCCTTGCTTAGCACACTTCTATACAATTTGTAAAAAGACTTGCTGGCTATTTACTACCACCTTCAGTGTACCTCGCAGGTTTTGATTAAACATCATCATATCAGCCAATAGCACATCCACTACTAGACATAGGCCTTTCGCATATATTGTGAACCCACAGTTTTAACCGGGTCATCCGTTCATCTAGTTGGTGGACGTCCTACACTGCACTTACCGCGCGGTCTCTATTTGAGACCTTGTCGGCCCCAACGGGCATTCCTCTCCACGCTATATGGGCCTGCATAAATAAATGTTAATGTGTTGAGCGCACCTTCCTCGGGCTCGCTGTAGACGTCCTTTTTCTTGTTGGAGCCGGCGCTGTCGGTGCTGCGGCGGGGTTCGGGCTTCTTCTCGTGCGGCGGGTCGGGCGGCGCGTGGCGGCTGGCGGGGGCGGAGGCGGCGGCGGGCGACTGCTTGCCTGACGACTTGCTCGCGTCGCTATCCGACTCCGAGCCCGATGAAGAAGATGATTTGGCTAGAAGAAATGTTACCAAAATATTCAATACTAAATCTTTCTCGTGTCTCTCTGAGAATTTGTTTATCACTATAGTGACTCAGGAATCAAATGGATTGACTGCACTAAAACTGATTCATACATTTATGATTTTCCAAACACATTAATAAAAAAGTAATAGCTAGATTAGAATTTAGCAGGATCATGCCAGCTGATCATCTATAAGTTGTTTTTCGAACAAATTGCATGTCAATTTTATTATTATTGTTGGTATTCTTGATTTGTTTTACAGATTTCTACACAATTTAAAACAAAAATAAATTGGGTCAGTATGAACCTACTCAGGGTAGAGTATGAACTTAAATTAGTATTTGTTTACATTTGCAACACAACTCACAATTCCTCCGTTTGTCTTCATCTTCTGACTCGCTGTCTGAAGATTTGTTGTTGAATTTAGGGGGTGGGGACTCGCCTGGCTTTTTCTTCTTTTTGGCCAAATTTAGAAATTGCTGTTGACAAATTGAAAAACATGTCATAAATATTAAGTTATTCATCAATCTTTCAAATTCAAATTCAAAGTAGGTATTTATTGTCTTTCATATCAACAGGTCATTCAAATATCACAAACTACAAAAATCGGCCTAAACAATACTTGAATTATTACTTGAATCACAGTGTGATCAGTGTGATATATAGATGATTCTAGATACCTAAAAAGGTGTATAAAATCGAAAAGATCCAAATACGAAAATCTTCTAAAACATATATAAACCTACTCTCACAGCTGCTTTACTATTTTATTTACTAATTTACTTTTATAAGGCAGCAACATGAAAAACTGGAAATGATTTAGCTTATTAATTTAAACAACAGTTAATTTGTTTAAAAAAAGACATACCTCATTGAGTTTCTTACTGAATTCTATTCAAAAGAGGTTTTTCCGAACCTGTGATAGTTTTTTTTTCACATTCATAGGGGCTTGTTATAGCCTCAATTGAATAAGCATATTTTGACCAACTTTTTTTTTTGGTGTCTCTTATAATATGCAAACTTACCTTATACTATTATCATAGTCTTACAGAGCTTGCTATATCAATTACACAGTCATTACATTAGAAATTTAATAACATGTGTCAGCGTAATTAAATAATTGAATGTTGGTAATAGGATAAAGAAATGTTAGTCTCTATGCCAATATGTGGCATTTTTTTGCATTGTGGACATGTTAGCTCTGCAGTGTTTTGTCCACTTTATACATATTTAAGATTAAGTGTATGTATTTATTATGTATATATTGTACTTACTAAGTATTAGTGTAGGTGCAACCTGGTCATGGTCAATAGTTTAACTTACTGCATTGCCATTTTTGTTACTGATCGTTGGAAAAGGAAACTTAATTGCCCACTTAGTGATAGATAATGAATGCCTAACTATAAAGCCAGTAACTGTTGATAATGCTACTGCCATGATCATTTCCAAAATACAAACAAATTTGAGGAATAGAAAAGTGACCTAAGATTTTTCAAATGATATTTATTAGAAAGAGAAAATCTGTCAAGTGTAGCCCCTGTGACCTCATGCTGCATGCCTCACTGACTCAATGCTTTCAGAGCAGTTACAGCATTTTAGCAAATTGCAAAAGTGAAAGTCTTTTCTTTAGTACCTACTTACATAACAGAGGAGTGCAGATTCTCTCTCTCTTTTCATCAATGAAAATCATACAGTTCCAAGAATTGAGCTAAATTGGAATGTTTTCACATTTGCACACTCCCACCGTGGGTTGGAGGACTTTCGACAGAGGTTAAATGTTGGTATGCGGCATTTTATAACAAATACGAATGACTCATGCGTTTTTGATGCCATTACAAAGTCGCATTCGACAAAAATAACGATGTTTTCTGCGCCATACCACAACGTTGTTTTGATCCTTTCTTTGGGAGAAAAAAAGCGAAATAATGAAGAGATTTGGTGAAAACTGCGCATTAGACCGAATTAGGCGCCAGACATTGATCTTGGCCTGAATACGCAGACAAATTATAGGAAGAAAGGCGTCAAAACGTTGTTGCCAAGCGTGAGTTTATAACCTACGTATTTGAGAGAAAAACTCGACTTACCGAGTCCATATCAGACTCGCTGCTCGCGTCTGAATCCAAGAACGGTTTGTTCTTCCGTTTAGCCATTTCAAAGCACTTAGCAACTGTGTAATAATAATACAAATGTAAAGACTACGCTGCGCTTTCTACCGTACGCGAGATCGCAATTTAGCTGACTGAAGTTCTCGCAGTCACAATCACAAGCAGTAAGCTCGAGCTCGACGGGAATGCGAACGAAACGAATGAAATAAATAGCGCATAGACAACTAAAACGTCAATGAAATGTTGCCACTTTCTTGCCCAGCTCTTACCGATTCATCGGTACATCACTAAGAAAATCTGTCATGTATGTCACTTGCGCTTGTCAATGTCAAATGCCAGTGTCAGTCAGTCAGTCGCGGAGCCTGAAATATTTTTACTTGTCGTATTTTTTCGGGATTTGTTGTGTTTTTGTCCAAACGACAACAAAATTGTATACACGGTGTGTCCAAACTTATTATGCCTAATGACTTATTAAAACAGCTGGGAGGAAGAAAAACAGTAATGGTATGAACGCATTTGCTTCTTATTTAGGTTACGATTCTAGAAGTTCCGAGCATGACTTGCAATAAGTTTATCCGACCCGACGCGTAATAAAAGGAAAGGCGTGGATACTAGGCGTAGAAAACGTCGATAATGGCTTACTTGTAGTCGTATGTAGTGTTAACTACGTATGTAGTGGTTGAAGCTGGTTTATGCCATGTTCTTACTAAGGTTAAATAACCAGTACTTGCCAGCGCAGAAGTAAGCTTTGCCAATGCTTATCAGACAGCAGAGCTATATTCAAGGTTATATAGGGTTTTATATGTTTACTAAACCTATTTACAACATTTCTATACATTAATTTTATTGTTTTTATCATTACTTATAATGTGGCTTTGTTGCAATGTCAGTTCTATTCACAGTCTAGTCAATTCAGAAAATATCTCAGGAACAAGTCGGGTGGCAGGGAATTAATATAAACCTCAAAAAACTGCACTTAGTTTTAGTTAGCCTTAACTTCTGGGAAATAAACCATTTGATAAAGTGCATGTTTAAAGATAATGCATCTATTGGAAGCAGTCTTGGAGAAGCACTTTTTGAAAAGAATACATTATGATTATCAAGGCCTTGTATTGTATATATAACTTCTTGTCAATCACAATGCATTTGCCAGCGAGAATTCTGTGGTCCCCTAATTATTTACAAACAGTTTCACAGTTCTGTAGCCAGATGACTACTTGAACAAGCCCTGAGCAATCCTGGTCTGTGCCACTCCCCTTATCCACTAGTAAACTAGTATCAGTCTTAATAAATGTTGTAGTACAGGGATGGTAACTCCGGGCATGTCACTAATCGTCAAATATGTGTACTTCATTAATAGTTTTGTACTCAGTTGTACAACCAACCACACAGTCAAGAATTTATGATGGCATATCAATTATCATAGTGAGGTTATTATGGTTTTCATAAAAATTGGAACATTTAAGTACCCATGAAGTTTCACCATCCCTGTAGTAGTAACATATTTATTTGGTGCTGTGTAGCCATAAAACAAGTAGTAGATATAGGCATAGGCTGGCCATATAGCACAGAAAAGTTGCACAGCTGAGATGATGATGATGTGTGTGTGTCAGGCGCCGCTGTCGCCGACGCCGTGCGCTGAGATCAGCGACGACGAGCTGGTCTCCATCTCGGTGCGCGACCTCAACAGGCAGCTCAAGATGCGCGGCCTCACGCGCGACCAGATCGTCAGGTGAGACCCCCCTCCGCCGTAGCTCTGTACTCAGACATCAGAAACAGGTATTGCAGGTTTGTTGAATTGAGCAGTAAATGTGATTCTGAGAACCACTTTGAGAAGAAGCAATGCTGATTTACAGGACAGGCCTTTTGCATCCAGAGACTAGGTTTCGGTGCACGGGAGAGCGTAACACGTATATCTGAGGTTGACATAGTCACATTTGGTGTACTAAATCTAAAAATAAAATAAGTTGAAGTACTGCCCGTCCTAATAATTGATCTTGATGCCGGTTGCAGGATGAAGCAGCGGCGTCGCACCCTTAAGAACCGCGGCTACGCGGCGTCGTGCCGCATCAAACGCATCGAGCAGAAGGACGAGCTCGAGACAGAGAAGTCTCAGGTACGCCCGCACTCCATCATTACAATTGACGTATTTGAATACGTCTTCCACTAGAGATGTGCGAGGATGCGATGCGAAGAAAGTGTTTGTCATGAAGCAATAGAAAAGCTTTTATTAACATATCCTCGTTGGGCACAGCTCTGCAGCTCTGGTGGAAACAGCTCAGTATAGTCACAATAGGTAAATGAAGCGTTTCTATTAGTTAATGACAACATTCCCACAATGCATCCTCGGACATTTCTGATGCAAACGCAGTGTCATAGGTTCCCTGCCCACTTGACGACACGCCCACGCCCATTCTGGGCCCTATTTCACCAACGTGACAATTGTCGAGTGATTTGTATCTAAATTCAATGACAATAATATGTTGTGAAACATAAATTATTAAGTATTCAATTATTCTAATATATCAAAATGAATCCCTATTTCCCTTGGTCACGGCATCACGCATTAACGGTTGGAACGATTTCGCTAATTCTTTTTTGTTGTGTTTGCTATTGTCAGGAGAAGTTTCTTATAAAAGATTTAGAAAATTAAAAAAAAAACTGCCCTGAGGGTGAAGCCGCGGGCACCAGCTAGTTTGGAAATAATTCCGATCCGCATTGGCGATCCCTTCAAATAGCAAACCTACTCTGTTGAAAATAAAGCTGTGTTAAATACTTGTGATATAATGAGAATGAGATATCATTTAATAATATTGTAAATCTGTTTAAAAAAATGTATACCTCGTTGAGTTTCTTGCCGGATTCTTCTTAACAGAGGTTTTTCCGAACCGGTGGTAGATTTTTTTTGACATTCATAGGTGCTTGTTATGAAGAGATATACGTAGAAGAACAAGGTCACCGACATAGCCAAGCAAATCAGCTCGTTGAAGTGGCAATGGGCGGGCCATATAGCACGGAGAATGGATGGCCGTTGGGGCCGAAAAGTTCTCGAGTGGAGGCTGCAGATAGGCAAGCGCAGCGTAGGACGTCCACCAACAAGATGGACGGATGACCTGGTTAAAGCCGCAGGTTTACGGTGGATGCAGGCCGCTGCCAACCGAAGCAACTGGAGGTCTGTGGGGGAGGCCTATGTCCAACAGTGGACGTCCTACGGCTGAGATGATGATGATGATGATGAGGTGCTTGTTATAGTCTAAATTGAATGTATGTTTTGACTTGACTTGACTATATTTCCTAGTCGACATTTATTTGTAGATGCACAGAAAAACCAGAAAAATAAGACCATCACTGGGAATCGAACCCAGGTCCTCGGTATTCCGTACCGCGTGCTATACCGCTACACCACTGATGGTCAACGGTACCGACACGAATTTCCCCTATGCACCTCATATCTCAGCTTGTTTGTTTCTTATTTAGCCACTTAAGCAGTGACGCTAGCGACATCTATGCGGTAGCCCACATCACCCATGCCGTTGACCATCTGTGGTGTAGCGGTATAGCACGCGGTACGGAATACCGAGGACCTGGGTTCGATTCCCAGTGATGGTCTTATTTTTCTGGTTTTTCTGTGCATCTATATTTCAGTTTGTATTTTCAATTTAGGTTTTACGGGATGACCGTAAAAGTAAAAATTTGGAATTGAAATAAAAAATACAAAAAGATTCCAAAAAAAAAACAATCTTTATTTATTTTTAAATTTATTTATTTACTTATTTATTTATTAGACATGCCAACAGTACATTTTTTTTTATTTTTTTTATTTGACTGGTTGGAAAACGAGCAAATGGGTCTCCTGATGGTAAGAGATCACCACCGCCCATAAACATCTGCAACACCAGGGGTATTGCAGACGCGTTGCCAACCTAGAGGCCTAAGATGGGATGCCTCACGTGCCAGTAATTTCACCGGCTTTCAACAACACATGAACAAAACATTTAAATTCATCTAAATTTGTCTGTAAATCTTGACATGAGATTAAAGCCTATGTTATGTCAGGTTAAACTGTAGTGTTTCGTGACTAACGTACGCGTATTCTCACAATGGCTCTGGCTCTGTAGGCAAGTAATAGTCGCACCTGTCAGCGTGGTGGAACAGGGCCCTGACACAGTTCAGTCCATCATTCTAGTTTTCTGTCATCGGGTGACACTGTACCGGTCCGGATAATACCGACACTGTTTTTCGTGTACACGCCCATAGAAGCTCATGTCAGTTTCTATGTCTAGGTCGATATTTCCATGTCGGTATTATCCGGGCCGGTAAAGAGTGTCACTCCTGTCATTCGCAACGGATTGTCCAAATTAGTTTTAAATATTATTGATTATAAATATGTATGCCCGAAATAAATGAATTTATTTATTGATTTATTATTAACATCAGAACATTTGATTTTTGGGCCAATCAACTATTTTACCGACACTTTGGGCGTCTCCTGCGTTACCAAAACTGTCTCTGGCGTTACCAAAATTGCCTCTGGCGTTACCAAAAAATCGTACTTCCAACAAGATATTTCACGGTTTAATAGGTTGAACTTACGTAGGATGGCATGTACACCAACTTACAACCCCCCCTCCCCCCCCAGGAGTGGCAGGACACTGAGCTGATGCAGGACGACAACAACCGCATCCGCGAGGAGATCGCGGCGCTCCGCGGGAAGTACGACGCGCTCAAACGGTTCGCGCTCATCAAGAACATACCGCTGCCGCCCGAGCTCGAGCTGCTGCCCTGACTCCCTCACTCCCTCACTCCCTGACTCCCTCTCTCCCTCAGCTGCGGGGCCGCGCACTGTCTGCTGATCTAACCTGACCAACAAAAAGTTGGAAAACCCCGACATTGTCACTTCAAAGTTCAATATTTAAAAACGACTAAACTGATTTTGATGAAAAATGTGTAAGAACCATCGCTAGAAAACCGGATTTCGCATAAAAAATACCGCATTCAAATCGTTTAAGAGCTACAGTGCCACAGACAGACACACACACAGACACACATAGCGGTCAAACTTATAACACCCCTCTTGTTGACTACCTCAGGTTCTTTTTTGCTTGCTCAGTATGAGTCATCAGTATCTGCTTTATCATCGAGTATGAGATATTCCCAGCACAGCACAAGACCGGTCTGAGTGGAGAGCCTTGGAGGAGGCGGGAGGCCTATGTCCAGCATAATGTTCCGTCATAATGTCATCCAAAAAGGTGATACGTGTAAACGAATTTATTTGAAAACTGGTCAACCTGTTGTATTCCTATTACTGCACCTGTCTATTACCTAGTTGAATACACTTCACACCAGTATTAAATATGAATATGTCATACATCAGTCATTTTTCTATTAACCATGACTAAGTGACATTATTTTCATTCGATTTATTCGTGCCAGCTCTTATGAATCGACCTGTTATTATGGTTCGAATCGCAATTATAATTATAAGCCAGGACGGTCCATGTAATTTAGATCTTTCCAGAAGATCTTGTTCAAGAAGAGCGCGTTCACGCCGGTGGCGCCCCCGCGTGCCGCACCTTAACCTACCTCGAGTTTTTACAAGCTGACCTTTTCAACAGTTTAGAATAATATATAGTAATAAAGTAGAGTAAGGCTGCGTACGCACTATGCCGCTGACCATGCTGTTTGAATGCGCCGTCTCTTTCCCAAGCGATACTTTTGAAGAGGGACGGCACGCTAAAACCGCGTGGCTAACCGCATAGTGCATACGTAGCCTATACTTCTTTTTTTTAGCAAAGAGGGGTAAACAACCTTGACGAGTCTTTTTATTGAAAAACGTTTAGTAAAAAACAGTAACGATCACTTATAATACCAAAAGTATGTAACTGATCATTAGTTATGTCCTTGCTTATTGTTACATTTTTGCTGTGACTTATTTTTAAAGTGTTTTTCAATAAAAAGACACGTCAAGATCGCTTACCTTCTTTCAAATGCTAAAAAAAGTTGAAAGTACGAATTATGCATCACGAACCTGTATTTGAAATGGATGAGGCCAATCGACCTTATGTGACCTTACGTGTCATAAAGGCAATGCTTGATTTTTTCGTCAAAGTTTATTAGGCTGCCAGCTGGACTAATTTGCCGAAAGTGAAAATTGTGAATTGTGCGCGTTACTGAATATTACATTACAGCCGATATAAATGTGCCAAGACCGATGTAGTGACTCTTAACGCCATCTAGTGAGCAAATATAGAAACTAAAACATCTTACATCGCGCCGTTGAAGTTTTTCAACTCGGACGCATAAAACTTCCGTGGCTCACCCCTCGCACTTCAGTCCCCAGGGGGACGACTACGAAATTTAAAAATCGAAGTTCGTATCGTACCGTCTCTCTCACTCTCGTATTAAGTAATATAAGTGTCAGCGGGACGGCAAGATACGAAGTACGAATTTTACACTTCGTAGTATAGGGCCAGGCATAAGTCCGGAGCAAGAGGGAGCGAGAGAGAGGTCTCTCTCATGTGGCCCTTCTCAACACCGTGTTAAAAATTGAGACTCTTCATTCTCGCACATTTCACTTTCCATCCATTTGAATACAGGTTCGTGATGCATAGTTTGTTAGTGAAGACAAAAGTAAAAAACTTCTAGTATCTAGTAGAATAATAACCGTACTATGATTTATAGTAACGATCATGTGATTATAAGACTTAAATGTAGTGGAATGTTAATTTTAAGTTTTATATAATTATACTTAGTTAATTTATTTTATAATAAAATATTTCATAAGAACTTGTTTTTTTTTTACTTACCTCTACACACTACTTACTCTAGTCTCTCAAGCAAAGGATTGTGGGCTCAAGCCCGGGCTTGCACCTCTGAATTATATTCTAAATTCATGAGTGCAATTGTAGTTGAAATTCACCACGTGCTTGGCGGGGAAGGAAAACATCGTGAGGAAACCTACACCAACTTGCGAAGTGGTTCAACGGTGTGTGCGGAATTCTCAATCTGCACTGGGCCCGGGTGAGAATTATGGCTCAAGCCCACTCATTCAGAGAGGAGGCCTGTGCCCTGCGGTGCCTGCAGTGGGACATACATGTGGAGTGTGGTATGCGTGTATTGAAGCGTGATGAGATGATGTAGGTACGTACGTAGGTACGTAATACTGAGTTTGAGTGAAGAATGAATGTTATGGCAGTTGACGACACGTACGACGAACGTAAACGGGCGTGTGTGTTTATTGTATTTTTTCTAACGTAATTCTTACGATTTGTATGAATTTTTCAAATTCGCGCCAATCAAGGCTTAAAACTACTGCTACTTTCATCCACGAACCGAACCAGGTTCCCACATACGAGTACATACACCGCGTTTTTCTTGATTTTCGTAAACTGCGAGAGATGATTCCGTTCATTGATAATAATATAAACTACGGTACCTAATATGTAATTAACTTTTTTCAATATTCAGTCATTGTTATTCTAATAATGCTGTAGGTGTCCATGGGCGGCGGTTATCACTTACCATCAGGTGACCCGCATGCTCGTTTGCCAGCTATTATATATGTAGATTAGAGAAAAAACTCACTTTTTAACCTTATGTTGCTAAATATGTGTGAAGTGAAGTAGTTTAGCTACCTGCTTAACCCTTTTCCAGGCTCCGCCAATTTAGATACGCTACCACAGAATAAGTAATAGCACAAGTATCTACTGCAAAATGAATTTATATTTTATTCCTACCAGTGAGGGATTAATTTAAAAATTAATAATATTTTCATCGATTTCAATTGAAGTTATTCCACTGAATTTATTTAGCGAGGTCAAATTTTGTCTACATATATTACTTATTTGGTCGATCGATACACGTACTATTAGGTATATGCCTGGAAAAGGGTTGAAAACAATTTTCTTACCCGGACTTTAAAAAATCGTTATAAATTGAGAACCTTCACACTGTTTTATTGCACATATTAATTATCTTAATTCTCGATTATATTTTACACGGTATTAAAAATAACTTCATTGAAAAATAGCTATTTTTTTTTCAATAAATGTCAAAACATGTTTAGATTCTAATCTTAATTAAATCACCTGTTCCAATGTTCCCAAACTTACCTATAGTAGGGGAGCCCAAGAGGGGATTTTGGGATTTAGGTACTCGAGCGTCTTAGATGAATAAGGAAGGATCTGGCATCCTGCTGAGTACCTCTACCATATATAAGTCCATATTAATACCTAAGTTGTTTTTTTTCTGCACTTCATAAAAATCGCCACGAGCTTGCGCCACTTCCGAATCGTCAGTCTTTTGAATTAGACCTTTTGGGGTTCACTTACATCCTGTGTGAATATCTGACGAGCTGGAATTAATTGCTGTTTTTTTGTATTTGCTACCCCTTCTAACTATAGGTATGGCATGGTGTGGCCACCCCCACCACGCAGGTCGGCAGACAAACACTTTCAGTATCAGAGACATGCTGGGGCTGGGGCATACTTGAGATGTTAACTTAAATTAAGCATTTCCACGTATTTTTTTTATATCTTTAAAAATCCATAGACGCTTCCCCCACCTCTGGAACGGGAGACATCATACTGGTATAACCTTTTATTCTTGCTATCAACTAATCTACTAAATCTAATAGGTCTCCACGACGCTCGAGTAAATCCCCAATTAGCATGATGGCTCCCCTACTATTAACAGAAATCAGAATAGCATGATATAGGGCGAGATGTAGGGCTAAGTGGAACCCATATACCTAACTACTTAGGTACAATCAGCCAAATAATAAAGCCAAGTTGATAATCGTTTGCATTTCATAAAACAATAATGCCAATAGACGTGTCTGTCAACTTGAAAGTTCGACTTTAGCGACATGTTCATTTGATAGGAACTTGTTTAAAAATTGATAGACCAATTATTTGGCTGATGTGTACCTATTTAAAGCCATCTCTATACTTCATCATCCCAGCCTATATACGTCCCACTGCTGGGCACAGGCCTCCTAACAGAACAAGAGGGCTTGGGCCATAGTTCCCACGCGGGCCCAGTGCGGATTGGAAACTTCACACGCACCATTGAATTGCTTCGCAGGTTTGTGTAGGTGATCTCTATACTTATAATATATTTTTCCTGGCAGCCGCCTGTAAGAGCCACGCCGCAGCGCCGGGCACACTCGACCCACTTCCCTCCGAATAAGTATTCCCAATAAATATTTAAGTCGAGCCCAAGCTGGCCAGCCCTTTGAAAGCCTTCTAGAAACGTAATTAAATTGATTTAGAAAGGACCGAGTCCTAGATGGGTTTAGTTTTTCGGTAAAAAAAGTCTCAGCAGGTCTGGGGGGCGGTCAATATCGCCGATTTAGGTTAAGAAAACTAAATTCAAATGTATGGAAAATTTGGCAAAATTAATGCAAGACTTTTATCTATCAGGATGTGTAGGTTATAGAGCAAAGTTAAATTTTATCCACTCTCCCCCCTCTCCGGGGTGAGCTTCACCCCCCACCCCTCGAATATGTCCCGGACCGCGGTATTTTCTATTTTAAAAGAAAACCGTACACGATACATAAAAAGTGTGTATGAACGAAATAATCCTAGATAAATTTACTATAAACCTTTCATACATACAAAAGCGATACCACTTACAGTTTCAGCGCAATCTGGCACCAAATACGAACATTTTTATTAATTTATCCAGTTTTTTTTGTTAATCGTTTAGTTTTTTCAATTATTTCACACTTTACCGCCAAGATATGTATGACTAAAGTAAAGAATAGGATATGCTCTTTATAAAAAGGTATAATTCATTTCTACACTCATTCATTTGACGCTGCTATGCTATTTTGAAAATTCACCATCATCAGCTACTCTCGTCGATTAATTTGAACTTTGAAAGAGCTGGGCGGTGGTCGCCGCCGCGCGGTCAGTGCGCTTGTTCCCTTGTTCCCCACTTCCCCACCCCTACCCCGCCCGCTCTGCACGGCCACAGTAAAAGAGACCAAGTAGGTTAACTACGAACAAAAGTATATCGCGCGGCTTAAATGTGTGCGCTTCGCGAAATGATCACCTTTTACGTTCGCGTACTCGTACTTACGTATTTTAGGGTTCCGTACCCAAAGAGTGCCAACGGAACCCTATTACTGAGACTCCGCTGTCTGTCTGTCTGTCTGTCTGTCTGTCCGTCCGTCTGTCACAGGGCTCTATCTTTTGAGCCGTAATAGCTAGGCACTTAAAATTTTCAGAAATTATGTATTACTGTGGCCACTATTTTAACAACAAATACTAAAAATAGAATAAAATGAATATTTAAGGGAGGCTCCCATACAACAAACGTGATTTATTTGGAGTTTTTTGATTTTACGATGTTCCACGACGTGCAAAAATTGTAGAGGCCAGAGTTGCGTGAACGTATTCGAATGCGACATTGAAGAAGATTAGAATAATGCTGTTTTTTGAAGTAAATGTTATAATAGTTAATAAATAAATAATAATATTGTTAGTAAATACTTCTAAAAAATAAACGTAAGTTTAAAATAAGCTGGTTTTATTTGCAATTGGCAATCTCTCTCAGGCCCAGTAGCTGTAGGTAGCGAATTTTCAATAGGAAAGAAGTAATCTAAACAATAAATTCATCAAAGAACTCTCCAGACCACACTTGGACACACCATTCACCACGTATCATACTTAGTTCCATTTCGGGGTACATTTTTGGAGCTTTTTAAGGTTCCGTACCTCAAAAATAAAAACTGAACCATTATAGGATCACTCGTGTATCTGTGTCTGTCCGTCCGTATGTCATAGCCAATTTGCTCCGAAACTACTTGACCGATTGAATTGAAATTTGGTTCACCTATGTAAATTGATGACCCAAACGCACCATTGAATTGCTTCGCAGGTTTGTGTAGGTGATCTCTATACTTATAATATATTTTTCCTGGCAGCCGCCTGTAAGAGCCACGCCGCAGCGCCGGGCACACTCGACCCACTTCCCTCCGAGTAAGTATTCCCAATAAATATTTAAGTCGAGCCCAAGCTGGCCAGCCCTTTGAAAGCCTTCTAGAAACGTAATTAAATTGATTTAGAAAGGACCGAGTCCTAGATGGGTTTAGTTTTTCGGTAAAAAAAGTCTCAGCAGGTCTGGGGGGCGGTCAATATCGCCGATTGGAGCCGAGTAACTTAGCCGACGGCGGAGGAGCCTTCAGGAGGGTTATAAGTAATAATCTTCTTCTTCGCCGAAAAGGTGTCCGCTCACCGGGTGTTTCAAGTACAGGAACTATAATTATAATTATCCTTAGTAGGTAATTCTTTATTAACATTACAAATGAATTGAATTGAATTGAATTGAAAATTGTCTGTCTGTTGACGCTTAAACTGCCCTTATGTCTAAGTCTTAGATAATTAAAGACGTCTAAGTAAATCTTGATTACTAAAGATAAGATTTGAATGAAAGGTTTGAAGATCGGTACTTTGAAAGCCTGGGAAGGACATAAGAAAGAAAGAAATAAAGAAAGAAAGAAGACATTTATTCACTAACACAGAAGACACACATATACAGCAAAATTAACACAAATAAAATAGAAATAAAATAAATTACAGAAAAAAAACACATGAAAATAGTAAATACAATAACACAATGTTGTGTGTCCCCGCGAAAGTGAAACGGCCGCTGACTCAGCATTATGCTGAAGCGTTAGACGCCTGCAGCGCTAATTTTCTGCCAGAACCGTACGTAAGATAGTTTTCACACCTCTCCTTCAGAAAAGTAACTTTTCCTCCCTGACGAGAGGGAGCAAAGTGCAACATTTCTGTTCAAGGCTTTTCTAAGCGTTTTATTGCAAATGCCATTTTTTTAAGTTGATAATTGTAAAGCCACGCCATTTTCTATGCTGGTTGTTCTTTAATAATATTTAGATTTTTCTTTTTCAAGTTTCTTAATGCTCGGTGTGAAAAGTTGTATGAGCCACTCGGGAGCAAAATTATTTTCATCTTGGGCGTTAACACTTGAATCCCTCATTACGCTCAGGATTCTACTTTAGAATCCCTCGCTACGCTCAGGATTCTATTGCAGAATCCTTCGCTACATTCTGGATTCAATGTACGCCCTCGCCGTAAATACACCATTTTGCTCCCTTGTGACACAAATAACTATTTCATCCCGGAAAATTGCATAGTTCCCGCGGGATAGCGATTAGTGAACGTAGCCGATGGAGTCGCGGGCAAAAGCTAGACTTAGTGAACGTAGCCGATGAATACATGCCATCCTACGTAAGTTCAACCTATTAAACCGTGAATTGTTGGAAGTACGTTTTTTTTGGTAACGCCAGAGACAATTTTGGTAACGCAGGAGGAGGTTTGGGGGGGGGGGGTCTAACAGAACAGGGCGACACATAATATGTACCTATACCTGCCAATGTATAATTCAATCCATGTTCCATCCATCCATGCAGTGAATAAATGAAATGAAACTCGGACCGCTTCGTCATCGTAGTGTTCGGAGCGTTTAACAACAAGAGCGACGAGACAAAGGGCGGCTGCGGCTGTTAGCGACTCAGCGGAACAAGGCCGGTATATAATTGAACCGCGCGTAAATAAGGGACACTTATAAACAAAAAATAATGAAAGCAGAAGGAGGCATAATAAATAAATAGGGGGAAAGAAATAAAGTAATTTGTCTTCGCCTGCTCGCTGCGCGCCGCGCCCCGCGCCCGCTGCGGACTTAGGACATTTTTGCTGCGACTATTTTATTAACCGCCGACGCAAAAGAGAGGTCAAAGTCAAAGTCAAAATATCTTTATTCAATTTAGGCTATAACAAGCACTTATGGAAAAACCTCTGCTGAGAAGAATCCAAGAATCCGGCAAGAAATTCAACGAGGTGTTATAAGTTTGACCGCTATGTGTGTCTGTCTGTGGCACCGTAGCTCTTAAACGGGTGGACAGATTTGAATGCGGTTTTTTGATTTTAAATCAGGTTTTCTAGCGATGGTTCTTAGACATGTTTTATCAAAATCAGTTCAGACGTTTTTGAGATATTGAACTTTGAAGTGGCAAAGGCGGGAGTTTCCCAACTTGTTATTGGTTAGGTTAGTTTATAATATCTCTAGTGTTTCCCAGCGGTTTCGCGCGCGTAAATCATTTTTAAACGAAAATATCGGGATTTTAGTAAATTCCCAAGGGAATTCCCAAAAGTTAGATAAGTACCTAGACGTGTTCAGTACCTACCTAGACGAATTGCACTAAACTTGACGTTGCACTGCCAAATAGGTACGAGTATCTTGACTTTAAACCCAGCGGTTGAGATTTTAAGATTATTTTATCCCTATCCCGTGAAAGTATCAGGATAAAAGTAGACTATATTATTTCAGGTGTCCAGCTATCTAAGTAGGTAAATACTAAATTTCATTTTAATCCGTGAATCCGAACCATGGTGTTAGTGAAGCACTTAAAATTATACTGTTAATAATAGTTATTTGTGTCACAAGGGAGCAAAATGGTGTATTTACGGCGAGGGCGTAGGTACATTGAATTCAGAATGTAGCGAAGGATTCTCTCAGGATTGTAAAGAATAATCCTAAGCGTAATGAGGGATTCAAGTGTTAACGCCCAAGATGAAAATAATTTTGCTCCCGAGTGGCTCATACAACTTTTCACACCGAGCATTAAGAAACGAAAAAAAAACAAATTCTTAATATTATTAAAGAACAACCAGCATAGAAAATGGCGTGGCTTTACAATTATCAACTTCAAAAATGGCATTTGCAATAAAATACTTAGAAAAGCCTTGAACAGAAAAGTTGCACTTTGCTCCCTCTCGTCAGGGAGGAAACGTTACTTTTCTGAAGGAGAGGTGTGAAAAATAAAATCCATCTTGCTCGCTAATCCTGCCGTGAAGCAGGAGTGCTTGCACTGTTGTGTTTCGGCGTGGAGAGTAAGACAGCTGGTCAAATTACTGGCACTTGAGGTATCCCATCTTAGGCCTCTAGGTTGGCAACGCATCTGCAATACCCCTGGTGTTGCAAATGTTTATGGGCGGTGGTGATCTCTTACCATCAGGAGACTCCCTTGCCATCCAGTCGAATGAAAAAAAAACTAAATTCAGAATAATACATACTTACCTACTTCATCATCCCAGCCTATATACGTCACACTGCTGGGCACAGGCCTCCTCTCAGAATGAGAGGGCTTGGGCAGTAGTTCCCACGCGGGCCCAGTGCGTATTGGGAACTTCACACACACCGTTGAATTGCTTCGCAGGTTTGTGCAGGTTTCCTCACGCTGTTTACCTTCACCGTAAAGCTCGTGGTAAATTTCAAATGAAATTCCGCACATGAATTTCGAAAAACTCAGAGGTGCGAGCCGGGGTTTGAACCCGCGATCCTCTGCTTGCTGCTTGCTGCTCTGAGGCCATAAGGTCAAACCACTCGGCCCACTTGCTCGTTTGCCGTCCAGTCGAATAAAAAAAACTAAATTCATAATAATACATACTTACTTACTCACTTTATAAAATAATAATTACAAATAGATACATCAAATTTAAACACATATATTAATACATACCGAATAATACCAATACAATACATGTAAACAATAACACTAGCTGGCACAGGCCTCTTCTCAGAATGAGAGGGCTTGGGCCGTAGTTCCCACACTAAGAGCTATTTATTGTGCACAAGCGTTTTTGCAGGCGGTTTCTCGGCGGAGCGGGTATGCGGCGAGCACGCTGCGGTACCTCTGCGATTATTCGCCGCCTGCGAGCCGTCGCGGTGCCGTCGCGTGGACGCGGCCATTAAGCCACGTACGGTCAAATACGCTCCGCGTCACTGCGGCGGCACGCTGGCGGTAAATAATCGCGGAGGTACCTACCGCAGAAAGAAGCCGCTAGAAACCGCCGGCAAAAACGCCAGCGTGTACGCTAGTGTGTCTTACTACACTCTTACCATAGAATTGCTTCGCAGGTGCAAAGGTGCAGGTTTCATTGCGATGTTTTACTTCATCGTAAACCTCGTAGTTATTTAAATTCGCACTACTATTTCTCTTATTTAGTTTTGACGGAAGAAGCCCCGTAATGGCCCAAGTCCGCAGTCGCCGCGCGCCCGAATACCAGTAACAAATGACTCAAGACGGCCATTGTGAAAATATTAATTAATTCTGCTAAAATTGGGGCACACACTGTTGGTTTGCATTAACTCCGGCGGCCCTCCCCCCCCTCCCCTCCGCTCCGCCGCGCTGCTACCCCTGCAACTACAACGTGGTTTTAATTAACCTCCGACGCAAAAAGAGGGGTGTTATAAGTTTGACCGCTATGTGTGTCATTGTGTGTGTCTGTCTGTGGCACCTTAGCTCTTAAACGGGTGAACCGATTTGAACGCGGTTTTTTTGTTGCGGGAAAACAGGTTTCCACAGGGTTAGTTCTTAGACATGTTTCATCAAAATCGGTTAGGCCGTTCTTGAGATATTGAACTTTGAAGTGACAAAGTCGGGGCTTTCTAATTTTTTGTTGGTCAGGTTGGGTTATTTTTAGGGTTATTTGTACTGAGCAGAGGCGAATTAAGGTATAACCTAGCCAACAAAAAGTTGGAAAGCCCCGACTTTGTCACTTCAAATTACAATATCTCAAGAACGGCCAAACCGATTTTGATGAAACAGTCTAAGAACCATCGCTAGGAAACCTGATTTCAAATAAAAAAACAGCATTCAAATCGGTCCACCCGTTTAAGAGCTACTGTGTGTGCACACAGACACACATAGCGGTCAAACTTATAACACCCCTCTTTTTGCGTCGGGGGTTAAAAAAACACGTTCATCGCAACACATCCTCGCACGCACGTCTCTAGTGGAAACGGAGGCTTAGCGGAGAAGCAAGATAAAAGCAGATTTTGATATGGACCTCCGTAGAGTAATGGTGAGTCGACACTGGAATCAGTCAACTATTTATTTTGATATGGACCTCCGCAGAGTTACGGTGAGGCGACACACTGGAATCAGTCAACTATTTATAGTTACGGTAAGGCGACACACTGGAATCAGTCAACTATTTATAGTTACGGTGAGGCGACACACTGGAATCAGTCAACTATTTATAGTTACGTAAGGCGACACACTGGAATCAGTCAACTATTTATAGTTACGGTGAGGCGACACACTGGAATCAGTCAACTATTTATAGTTACGGTAAGGCGACACACTGGAATCAGTCAACTATTTATAGTTACGGTGAGGCGACACACTGGAATCAGTCAACTATTTATAGTTACGGTAAGGCGACACACTGGAATCAGTCAACTATTTATAGTTACGGTGAGGCGACACACTGGAATCAGTCAACTATTTATTTTGATATGGACCTCCGCAGAGTTACGGTGAGGCGACACACTGGAATCAGTCAACTATTTATAGTTACGGTAAGGCGACACACTGGAATCAGTCAACTATTTATAGTTACGGTGAGGCGACACACTGGAATCAGTCAACTATTTATAGTTACGGTAAGGCGACACACTGGAATCAGTCAACTATTTATAGTTACGGTGAGGCGACACACTGGAATCAGTCAACTATTTATAGTTACGGTAAGGCGACACACTGGAATCAGTCAACTATTTATAGTTACGGTGAGGCGACACACTGGAATCAGTCAACTATTTATTTTGATATGGACCTCCGCAGAGTTACGGTGAGGCGACACACTGGAATCAGTCAACTATTTATAGTTACGGTAAGGCGACACACTGGAATCAGTCAACTATTTATAGTTACGGTGAGGCGACACACTGGAATCAGTCAACTATTTATAGTTACGGTAAGGCGACACACTGGAATCAGTCAACTATTTATAGTTACGGTGAGGCGACACACTGGAATCAGTCAACTATTTATAGTTACGGTAAGGCGACACACTGGAATCAGTCAACTATTTATAGTTACGGTGAGGCGACACACTGGAATCAGTCAACTATTTATTTTGATATGGACCTCCGCAGAGTTACGGTGAGGCGACACACTGGAATCAGTCAACTATTTATTTTGATATGGACCTCCGCAGAGTTACGGTGAGGCGACACACTGGAATCAGTCAACTATTTATAGTTACGGTAAGGCGACACACTGGAATCAGTCAACTATTTATAGTTACGGTGAGGCGACACACTGGAATCAGTCAACTATTTATTTTTATAAGGTTTATAAGCTTTACAGTGTAGTGTAACTTTTTGGAATAAGGAAAAAAAATGTATTGTGTGTTGGTCTTGACAGTTCATTTCGTTTCGAGGATGTCGCACATGATGGTCGTGCAGAGCGCGATGCCCTTGCTGGTGCCGAACTCCAGGTTGTACTCGTATCTGAAATCAGCAAAATAAAGTCACATGTCTAGTTTAATCATCATCAGCTGGAAGACGTCCACTGCTGAACAAGGTCTCCCACCTTAGAACGCCACAATGAACGACTTGCCAACCAACGGTTCGTCTTCCGGTTCGCGGTCGCCACTCGAGGACTTCTCTCCCCCAACGGTTATCTGTCCTTCGAGCGATGTGGCCCGCCCATTGCCACTTCAACTTGCACTTTTACAGCCATGTCGGTGACTTCAGTTCTTTGACGAATTTCCGTATTCCGGATTCTATCGCGCAAAGAAACTCCAAGCATAGCTCTCTTCTCTATATACGTAGGCGGGATGATAAGTAACTGGCCTTTGCAATTTAAAATTAAAAAAATTAAAAAAAAACTATACTATTTTTTAAAAGCGTGTCTCTGGCTATCTGCGTTCTAAATTTGAATTGGGTGGTGTGACAATTTAATCGATTTGTTGTCATTTGAAAATATATTCTGTCGATTGATTTCAAAATGGATAGATTTGAACAACGAGCGGTAATTAAGTTTCTGTTTATGAAGAGGATGAAGGGGACAGAAATTTATGAAGAGTTAAACAATGTGTTGGGTGAATGTGCTCTATCTTATGCCGCGGTAAAAAACTGGGTGGCCGAATTTAAACGCGGCCGTACATGTGTCCAAGATGAAGTCCGCACCGGACGTCCTAAAAGTGTTACGACTCCAGAAATGGTGACCAAAGTGCATGATTTGGTTTTGGCCGATCGACGATTGAAGTTATCTAAAATAGCTGACACTATAGGTATCTCGAAAGAACGGGTACATCATATCCTAAGTGAAGAATTGCATATGAAGAAGTTATCCGCCCGTTGGGTGCCGCGATTGCTTACGCAAGATCAAAAAAAGGATTCGGGAGCAAAACTCGAAAGATTGTTTGAACCGTTTTTGAGCGTAATAAAGCTGATTTTTTGCGTCGATTTGTAACAACTGATGAAACATGGGTTCACCATTACACACCAGAATCAAAAATACAATCAAAGCAATGGACCGAATCTGGGTGTTCGGCTCCTAAAAAAGCTATGGCTGTAAAATCAGCGGGGAAGGTGATGGCTTCAGTTTTTTGGGATGCTAGTGGATTTTGATGATAGATTACCTTCCTAAAGGTCAAACAATTACTGGAGAATATTACGCTAATCTTTTAGATAAACTGCATCAATGCATTCAGGAAAAACGACCAAGTTTAGCGAAAAAAAAATCATCTTCCATCAAGATAACGCTCGAGTTCACACGTGTGTTAAAGCTATGGCAAAAATCAACGAATTAAGTTTGATTTGCTGCCACACCCACCTTATTCGCCTGATCTAGCACCATCAGACTTCCATCTGTTCCCTAAGCTGAAAACTTTTTTGGGTGGACAGAAATTTGCCACAAATGATGAAGTTATAGCCGCTGTAGAGGAGTATTTTGCAGGCCTTGAGAAAAGTCATTTTATGGAGGGCATTAAAGCTTTAGAACGAAGATGGAATAAATGCATAGAACTACACGGAGACTATGTCGAAAAATAAAATCAGATTTATCACGAAAACATTAGTATTTTTTCATAAGGCTAGTTACTTATCATCCCGCCCTCGTACTTAGCTCGTTTCGTTTGTAGCTCGCAACTTGCAAGTAAAAGTAGGTAAATGTTTTTATCAAATTAGTTTTTATTATCAATATGCAGAACGAAGTCTATGATTTCAACTCACTTGCCTGGCGTCACCATCACCTTGCTGAGGATCCACGCGAAGTCCTGAAGGTTGATGTTGTCAGTCACGTAGGAACCCTGCCACAATAAACACGTGGGAAAATTTTTCGGAGTTTGGATTTCTAAAATTATTTTATGAACTAGGACTTTTGCGGCAAAGGAAAATATCGCGAGGGAAAATGCACACCTTCACCCGCGAAATTATCCAGTGGTGTGTGAAGTTTCCAATTCGCAATAGGCCCGTGTGTGCATTTGCACACATATCCTGTCCTACTTTCTACAATATTATATAAGTAGGTATGTGAAAGTTTGTGAAGATATTTTGTCTTTGATTTGAAAGGAACTGGAAAGGTTCCGCCAGTGGCGTCCTGCGGCCTGCGCCTGCTACGAGGATGAGGATGGTGTGGGTGCTCACGGGCTGCGCGTAGCAGTCGTTGTCGAGGGTGAGGTGCAGGACGCGCACGAGCTGGTAGGTGAGCGGGCTGCGGCAGTCCAGGCGCGCCAGCTCGAACGACAGCGCGCGCCGCGGGGACAGCTGGTAGATGCGGAAGTTCATCTGAGGACAACAAACAGTGCTGTTCATTGGGAACACGATAACAGAGCGCGCATTGTTATTTTTAACATATTATCTTGTAATATAAGAGCATAGAATTTTACTGGACTTAGGGCTAATATCTCACTATTTCTCCTAAGATTACCCACTAACAGGATTTTAGACGCTTTTCAGGATTATGACCGGATTTCGGATTTAGAGCATAGGTAATACGCGAGCCTCTACCACCGACGCGGACGCCTCAATGTGACCACGACCGCTCTGCCAAGAGCGACACGACAAAGATGAAGAAGAATACGCGAGGGTGTCAACAAGGGTGCCGCCGTACTGCTTACATATTGTACAGTCACGTCTAAAAGTATGTATACACAAAAAAAAATGAAAAATATGTAGCCACACATTTTCATCATAAATATGTATCTATTACTGACACCAAAAAATTGTATTCATTAAACTGTTTCAGTATTATGTAATCACAAAATGCTTCAGAAAGTTGCATACTTAAATAAATTCCATTTAAATGTATCCACCTCGTAGGCAAAAATAAGTATACATGAATGGGTTCCATATACATATAACCACACCAATTTGGCAAATATTTGTATACGCCGTTTGATTCATAAATATGTATCCAGACTGCAACAACAAACCTTGTCTGACTGGCATAGAATCGTAAGTTGTATATTTAACTGATTTGACAATTCACGAAAACAGTGCGGACTTGTCACTGCATACGTCTATCTCACGATTATTCTATGACGCACTTGACAGTCCTTAGATTGAATTGACTGGTAAATATTGAGTATTTCAGTTTAGGGTCATTCTCAGAAAGGTGCACTAAGCATTTTTTTGTTTTTATTTTAATTATATTGTTAATTGTTAGTGGTAGAGCCCCACTGTAGCCAGTTCTTTCTTTCTCGGTTTCGACGTGATACCGGAACAGACAGAGTTACTTTCAATTCATCACTCCATAGTATAAAACAAAGTCGCTTTTTTTGTCTGTACGCTTAGATCTTTCAAACTACGCAACGGATTTTGATGCGGTTTTCACAAATAAGTAGTGTGATTCACGGTGTCTATGTATACCGTAACCGTGTTGTGCCGGAACGGGTCACCAGTATATAATATTATTTTAATGGAGTATGGATTCGTAGTATGTATGTCCCTGCCCGCATGCAGGTTACGAAAGAGACAGACATGTAATCTTAACAAAACAATAATTCTTCAAAACGAATCAAAATATCAAATCGTGTTTACATATTTATGAATCAAACGGCGTATACAAATATTTGCCAAATTGGTGTGGTTATATGTATATGGAACCCATTCATGTATACTTATTTTTGCCTACGAGGTGGATACATTTAAATGGAATTTATTTAAGTATGCAACTTTCTGAAGCATTTTGTGATTACATAATACTGAAAAACTTTAATGAATACAATTTTTTGGTGTCAGTAATAGATAAATATTTTTGATACAATGTATGACTACATATTTATGCAACCTTGTTTTTGTATACATATTTTAGACGTGACTGTACAGTCAAGAGGACGTTGAAGTTTTCACTTGCTTCTTAAGCTCTCGACTGTACATAGGCAGGATACTTTTCCCGTCCTCTGTACTTCTACTAGACCTCTCCTTGACCATCGGCTGTTCACAAGGTTGTCATTGTCAGCTGAAAGACGTCCACTGCTGGATATACCTACGCCTCTCCAAAAGAAAGTCCGATGACTAGTCTCGCGCTGCCCGCCTCCATCAGTTGTCCATCGTATCTTCGTTGTCTTCAGTGGGTTATTCCCACCTGTTAACACCAATTTGATATCAGTGGTAACAGGTGGGAATTAAAATTCCCATCTGTTAAATACCACCACTAAACTAATTGGTGGTAACAACTTGGATTTTTTTCCCCAGTGGTTACCACCAATTTCTTTAGTCGGTATGAGATGGAAAAAAACAATAAGTTACCACCACATTCATTTTAATTTTCAGCAGTTTATTGTCAACATATTAAAAAACCGGCCAAGATTTAAGCGGGTCGGACATGCCCAAGATAGGGTTCCGTAGCCATTACGAAAAAAATCAAGTAATATTATGTGCGTTATAACACAATTAAAACACTTACTACAGTCTTAAAATCTATTACCAAAAATATGATGCGAGTTAAAAAAAAAACAACTTCTGTTACGTGTTTGGTTGGAGTGCCCCCTCTATAAATATTTATTTTTGTAATTTAACTACAAAACTAAATAGCGGCTTTGACAAGACATCTGTACTCCAAATTTCATTGATATACATCTTGTAGTTTTCAAGTAAAACGCCTGTGACATACGGACGGACGGACAGACAGACAGACAGACGGACTTGACGAAACTATAAGGGTTCAGTTTTTGCCATTTTGGCTCCGGAATCCTAAAAAGGTTCTATTCTATTCAATATTTATGGAGTTATTTTATCTTTCTATCTCTGTTTTATATTTTAAGTAATTGGTGGTATTTAACTACTCGGTTTTTTTCCAGTAGTTACCACGTACTTTAACTAGTGGTAAAAGATGGGAAAATAAATCCCAGCTGTTACCGCTGGTAAAAATTGGTGGTAACAGGTGGGAATAACCCTCTTCAGTCCATTGTATCCGTCAGCCTACTTTGTTAGTGAGTTTAGCCTCACGTGTGCCTCTCTTGTTCTGGAGCGATCGCGAATCGGAAGACGAAGCGTTGGCAGCCCTCCCACTGGACGGACGACATCGTGAGAGTTACGGGCAATGCAAGATGCAAGTGGCGAGTCGTTCATTGTTGCATTCTAAGAGCCTCGCCACATCACCACGACGCGGCGTCGCAATGCGATACGGCGCGGTGCCAGCAGCGCCGAGCGTTCGACACACCCTATTATCCGAATCTTATGGCGCACCATGACGGCAACGTGCCGCACTCCGGTGCCACGCCATGGTAATACGGCCAGGCCCTAAAGTGGAGGTGTTCAGCAGTGGCCGTCTTCCGGCTGATGATGGTGTTATTGTGTACTCGCAGGTACTGACCAGCACGGGCCCGACGGCGCGGCGCACCGTGAAGTTGGCCCGGATGACGCTGGTGCGGCGGTCGAGCCGCCGCGCCGCCGCCTCGTACAGCACGGGCTCGCTCGCGTCCAACGTCTCCGCTGGCAGAGGACACTTGCCCACCGATATTAGCTTCACTTTGTATTTTTTCTGAAAACAAACACGGTCTTTCCTCGAAAATCTTAAACACAGCTCAAATAGCGCACAGGTTCGTTGAACCGTGTTCGTAAACCGTTATAGCTAGACAGTTGAAATTTTCACAGATGATGTATTTCTGTTGCTGCGATAACAACAGATCCTAAAAACAGAATAATATTAATATTTAAGAGAGAGAGAGAGAGAGAGAGAGAGAGAGAGAGAAACATTTATTTACACATATTCGATACACATAAAAATACATTAGATGGAGAGAAAAAAAATAACATCGAATAGTATAAAGTGTGTGTGTATTTAAGGGGGGCTCCCATACAAAAAACGTGTTTTTTTTGGCATTTTTTGCTTGATATTAAAAACGGCAACAGCTTAAACTTACGCTTAAAATATTCACAGAATATTGAGTTGTTATATTCAATTTAAAAATAAATAATTAAATTGAAATAAAATAAATATTTAAGGAGGCTCCCAGACAACAAAAGTTATTTTGTCGTTTTTTGTCTAATGCTGTATAGATAATGGTATCGTGCGCGAGTCCGACTCGCACTTGGCCGGTTTTTATTATAACAAGCTTTTATTTAGTTTCACCTGTCCCGTTGTCGGTCTGTCTGTCTGTCTTTCTGTCTGTCTGTCTGTCTGTCTGTAGTCAAATCTTGCAAGTTAATTTTGATCTACTTTCAGATTGACTTGAAATTTGTAATACTTATGTAAATCGCTTGACAATACAATAATATAGTAGTGACATCCTGGTAGTCCAGCCAGGATCGTCTCCGCAGGATGGAACTCTGCAGCATCGACTTGAAATTTGGTATGCAAATGTAGTTTGGGTGACAATGCAAGTACAGTCAACAAAAAGTACAGTCAGCAAAAAAAGCTTGTATTAAAATTGTTTTAATTAATTGTAAAACAATTCTAGAGAACGAAATATGACAGGTAATGGTGGATCAACGATGACAGATGAAGTCCTTGCAGGGAATCATGGTTTAACTAAACAAAATCCACTGAGCGCTTTAAGCGATCTGTCATGCACATGTCGGCATGTCTGACATGACATGACATGGCGTAGTTGGAAAATTTGGAATGAACTGGCAGCTGGGTCGTTTGGGCATGAGCTGTGGTGATCATTTAGCATACTGAAAATATGTTTTTTTGTCAGCTTTTGTATTCAAGGTACTTATAGTTCAGGAAATATTAATTGGTAACCTGTCATGAAATTAGTGAAGCTTACAGATGATCATTACATTAGAATTTTCTGGACTATACCTACCTATCTTAAGATTAATTTAGAACATTTCAACGGATGGTTGATAAGCTTCACTGAATACGAAAAAGGATTTTCATAGAATTTTTTTATTCAAAAGCTAGTCAAATTAAATTAAATTATCGTACCGCCTCCAAAAAGTTCAGAGCGCACAATAAAGCGAAGCACACTCCGGGCTTCATCGCTGCGCGCGCGCCGCCGCCGGACGAGGGACGACTGGCGACGCGTGAGATGCTAAATATCTGATAGTGCGACAATTATTGGATGTTGCAAACGTAAGTACTGTCGAACAGATTGAACCATGTATCAGGGTGGAACCTTTGGGCCGTGTTTGTGCCACTAATCCCTAAATCATTGTGAAATTGATTAATTTATAAAGATTCCGCCAGAACGACTGGTACCAGTTGAATCAGTTTGTACGACTGTACACAGAGTAGGTATTTATCATCATAAACTAGCCGACTCCGTCTGCGTAGAATTCGTTCATCACTCCCTCACATCCCGCGGTAACTATATGCCATTTACCGGAATCAAAACCCGTCCCGAGAATGCAAACTATCTGTACCGAGTTTCATCTAAATCGGTTCAGCGGTTTAAGCGTGATTAGGTAACAAACAAACAGACTCAGAAACAAACTTTTGCATTTGTAATATTAGTGGGACGTAAGGTAGGACGTAAGTACACTGAGCATTACACATAATTTTTTGAGTTAATTTAAAAGAAAAAGGGAGGAAGATAAGGTTTTTAAGATTCCGTATCTCAGTCGGCAAGAGCTGAACCCTTATGGTAGAGGTCCCTAAAGTGGTCCAGTTGGACCCCCAGGGGTTTACGGGAGACCACACGGGGGTCCACGTTGGCATAAAAAAGGGGGTTTTAGGAATAAATACATACATATACTAGAAATCCAGCAGCAGGGGGTCTACCGAAAACACTAAAACTTTGAAAGTGATACGAGGAAAAAAGTTTAAGAACCTCTGCCTTGTAAGATCACCTTTCATCGCTCGTCTGCCAAGACTCTAACTCAATGAACACGCGTATAACCTGAAACGATTTTGTCCCGTTCGGTGTTGAGACCCCTGGTCTGTGGGGTCCTAGCGCCAAACATGAAATTTTGTGTGAACCTTCACAGCTTGTGGTTGTTGTGCTGTAATTAAGCTCACAGCAGTGTGAAGCTGTGAGCGTTTACAGCACATCACAACCAATAAGAAAGTTCTGAAAATCCTATTTTTTTGTCTATTTGTTTATGTCAGTAACCAGTCTAAAAAGACTCCACAGTGTGTTAATTTTTCTGGTATTTTTTGGTGGGAACTAGATACCTGATTGCAGTATTGCTATTGTTCCTAATTTAAAGCAACGGTATTTTACGGATGGAAATTAACCGCGAATCGTTAAACGGTGGAGCAGGCCGAGGCAGTCCGCAAGTATTCAAAATGTTTCATCTTTTCCACATCGGCATTAACAAATATTTCTTTTGTAAAATTCCTGAATCGAAATTGTAAACTTGTTTGACAGATTTTTTCATCGTTGTTTGGCATTTTGTCGGTATCCCAAATGAAATAAAATAATTTACTGGCCGTTTATACAAAGGTCACGGTCTCGAGTTATAAAGAGTTGACGTCCCTCGAAACATCTGTTTAAAAAGTTTCCAACAAGACCATAAAGTTTCAGGTTGGCGCAGATATTTGAATTTCGAACATCTAAATTTGGAACACGACTCGACGGTTCGTTTGCGAGTATCTAAGTAGTAAAATAATTATTTGGGCACGGAATTGAATTTTTAGATAACTTCGAAAGAAAATGAACTTTCTAGTATTTGTTTTTGACTCGGGCACCATTGCAGTCATTAATCGAGTCGGTCCCTGACAGGCCAAGCAATGGGTATTGTTGCTAACCGTAAGCGACCGGTTGCCAAAAACAAAAAAGTTGAAGTTAGATGTTTACAATACCTTAATTTTAGTGGTAACAATGACAAGTCAATATATTAACTGCTTTCAGAAAAAGTGTATGGTACATTAGGTACAGCTGACCGACCAAATCTCTATTTTTGTATTTAGTTTTAAATTTCAATGTTCTGACCGAAATCATATTACCTACTTACTTATAATAAATTTGCGGTAGTAAAAACTTTTTTCTTAAAACATATTTTCGCCGATGAAACGTTTCTTTCTGCTACAAAACTTAAACAATTAAAAAAATCAGTCTCAAATTCTGAGTCATTCCATCATTCATTCACCTATATTAAATATAATGACCCGGATAACTCACGTCTTAAATCGAGTTTTAGCTCGACATGTTTCGGGCTAATCCGTAGCCCTTCGTCTTCGGAGCAACGCGACTCAGCGGCTACTGCAACACGCGCACTGCGCGCCGCCGCTCTGCTCGCGCGACTACCCGACGAAACTGACACCGGCACACAACTACCCGCGTTTTCATCATCATTACAACTGTCAAATGTAGGGTAGCACACAACACTAACAACATCGCTCTGTAAAGGTACGTTCACACACACCGATGACGCAGCACGAGTATTTAACACCGTTTTCCAACTCGGAGGTACCTCCAACCACTATCCCGGTTGAAATTCGGTCGACGACTAATCTCGATGGCTTCACGCACTTTCCGCGGAATGAAAAATTTCTCTCTCGCAAGTACAGATACCTTATCAAATCTGATATAGTGCGTCGAATCCGAGTTCATTGAGTGCTCGGCCACAGCAGACCCCTTGTCGTCCTGTTTCCTCATACTGCGTATGTGCTCCGATACCCTTGTGGAAACGTTTCGTCCAGTCTCTCCAATATAGCTCTTGCCACAGGCACAGGGAATCATATATACCCCGGGGCCACTCAGGGGCTCCTTATCCTTCGGCGAACGTACCAACTGTCTGAGCTGCATATGAGGACGGAAATCGACTTGATGCTATATCTTCGGCGTAACAAGTGTCCGATTTTATCCGTCACCCCTTTTATAAACGGTAAATATACCGGAACCCTCTCAGCTCCCACCGGTCTTTGACGAGTCGACACGTTCACCACACGGTTGCACTGCCTCCAGTTGTACCCATTGCTTTCCAAAACCCGTCTCACGTGACTCAGTTCACGATCCACAAATTTTGGATCACAAATATTCAAGGCTCGATTTATCAACGTTCTAGGCAAAGAAGACAAATGACAAGGATGGTGGTGTGAATCTGCCCTCAAGTATCGATCCGTATGAGTTGGCTTACGATAAACTGTAGTTTCCAATTTACCACAGGGTCCCCGCATAACCAAAACATCTAAAAACGGCAACTGCCCATCATTCTCAATCTCCACCGTGAACTTAACCTTATCGTGCAAAGTGTTAAGGTAGTCCGAAAACTGCGACAAACTATCCCTGGACACAATCGCAAAAACGTCATCCACGTACCGCCACCAATATCTGGGAACAACGGGAGCGTTGTTTAAAGCTCTTCCCTCCAACCACTCCATAAAAATATTGGCGGTGACCGGAGCAATCGGTGAACCCATGCATGGCCACTCCATCAACTTGCAAAAAGTAATCACCGCGCCAAACCAAATAGCCGCTCTTCAAACACAACTCAATTCCCTCCATATACGCGGTAGGTAAATCAGTGACACAAAATAGGTCAGATATTATCTTTAAAGTCTCATCTACCGGCACATTGGTGAAAAGAGAAGTAACGTCAAAGCTAACCATCAGTTCATCCTCACGCATATGGACATCATTCAACAAGGCAACGAAGTGTTTTGAATCTCTAATAAAACTCGACGACTTCCCCGTAAACCCCAATAGCACAGACGACAGGTAACGGGCTAGCTTATACGTCGGCGAATCAATTTGACTCACTATGGGTCTCAGAGGCCAATTCGTTTTGTGTATTTTTGGCAAGCCATAGATTTTCGGCGTAGTAGGGTTCTGTGGACGCAGCTTTGCAACTAAATTCTTGTCGGGTAGACGCTGCAAAAACTTGTTTACCTTGGTCGTCACTCTGGCAGTTGGATTATAAGCCACTTTTTTGTAAGTACCCTCAACAGCAAGTAACTGACACATTTTGTCCTGATATACCAAAGTGTCGACGATAACCGTTGCATTACCCTTATCCGCTGGTAACACCAACACATCCGAATTATTACGCAACTCACGCAACGCCCTCAGCTCCCCGCATGGTATGTTGGATTTCGGTAGACGAGCCCTACGTAATAAAGAAGCGATGTCTTGTCTCATACACTCAGCATCCACGGAAGGAATCCTGTTCCGCATGATGACATTTTCCAGGCTAGTAATAATCATCTCGGTAGGTATTCGACCCGGAGTAGGAGCAAAATTAAGTCCCCGTGCTAATGCACGCTTAGCCAAACCATCCACACTCCTTGAAGATAAATTTATGACATTATCAGTGCCCGTTATCTCAGAAACAACATTCTCCACTGATAGTTTCCCGTTGATTAAACCTGATAATTTTTCCTATGCCTACTCGAACTAACTCGATTTAAGACGTGAGTTATCCGGGTCATTATATTTAATATGAGTGAGTCTCACGGTAGTTTTCATGTTCAAAATTCATTCACCTGTTCATTCAGTAAATTGTCGACCGATTAAATTCGTCCAGCACTGATTTGACGTTTGACTAATGACTCTAGTTGTCACTGGAAGCAAATTGTTTTTTAAATACACCGGAAGCTGGGGTTGGCATTTGGGCTTTTTACAAGGGCCTTTATTGTGTAATTTGTTCGATTTGCGGTCGAAATGTTATGCTAGTGATCGCAATTATGAAATTGTCTATTTAATATCAGTGCTTATTATAAATTGATTGGAAAGCAAGTATGTCTTTTGGCTAAGCCTGATCTAAATCTGTTTTGTCATTTATTACTATGTGCAGTGCAGTACGGGTTTCTAAGATTAAAAAACACGACGTACCAAACGTACTCTCTTTCTCATAATAAAAAAAATCTCACATATTGTACATAATTCTTAAAGTCCTTTATTTTCCAATACTGTTGAACAGCTTGCAACGTTACTTTTTGTAGCATGAGTGCACCAAAAGGAAATTTCGCAACTCATTAAAACTTCAAATATTTTCATTAAAATTTAAATCGCAAAAAATATTTCGGGACGTCAAAAAACTCGACTCAAACAACGCCAACATGGCGGCGAAAAATGGCTGCCATTTTACTTTTCCCGCGCATTAGTTACGCTCAAAATGCAGGTGTAAGAATACTTATATAATTTCAAACTCCACTTAGAGATTCAGAGCGAGGCAGAACTTTTCAACAATTTTCTTTGCATTACAGATTTTTTATATAACCATCTCGGGGGATTTTGCGCACAAAACTTGTTCCTTACGCATGTATAATTTCCACTCATTTCGGTAACTTGATACTTTTGTTTTTTCTTCACTAACAATCAAGAGGCAGAACCTTTGCCTTGTTTTCTTTTTTTTAAGTTCGTTACGTTTGAGCCAATCAAGTACAGGCCCGTTGATTGTAAGTCTTTGTAAGTTTCCTTTTCTGTTTATTGTGTTGGTGCGCCTGGAGCGGGAGCAAAATAGTTAAGTTGTAGGTAAAGGAAGCTAGGATAGTGCTCACCGCTGTTGCAGCGCAGCGGGCCGGGGCGAAGTTCATTGGAATTATGTTTTGCTGAGTGCTTAGTTGGGGAATTTAGTCGACAACTTGTACCTATACCTCCCTGCTATCGCAAGGCGAATTAGTTTAAAGAACATTCTATTTAGACTAACATTTTAGACATTTCTCCTGTCCGTAGACGGAGCTTAATGAGTCATAACTCGCACATGAGTATTGCAAAGTGTAGGCTGAGCTGTCTTGCTGCGAAATCGTCAATCTCTTCAACAATACAATACAATACAATAACTCTTTATTGCAGACCAACACAGTAAGCAGTACAGAAAACACAGGTATATACATTCAATGAGTGTTATGAAAACCTTACATATCTACAAGTACAGATCGTGTCAAGAGAGTCATCATCATCACGTCAGCCGAAAGACGTGGTCCACTGCTGGACATAGGCCTCCCCCAAGGCTCTCCACTCAGACCGGTCTTGTGCTTTCCGCATCCACCGCGATCCCGCGATCGAGTGTAGATCGCTTCAAGATAGTGGAGACTTGTAATTTGTTAAACGAAACTAATCTTTCTCTTCTAAGTTCCCGCACTGTTGAAGAGTGGTCCTTGTCGTCGTGCCTTATTGTGAACCTTTGACGACTGTCTTGGGAAAATAGTGTAATGGTTACCCCTTGCCTTGCACACCGCAACTGGAGTCCGGTCCAGAGCTCGTGGAGTAAGCCCACTCTCACATCAGCTCGTGGAGTACTGCCCACTCTCACATCAGGTCGTGTTGCTGCTGCCCACTCTCACATATGGTCGTGGAGCTGCTGCCCACTCTCACATCTGGTCGTGGAGCTGCTGCCCACTCTCACATCAGCTCGTGGAGCTGCTGCCCACTCTCACATCAGGTCGTGTTATCGTGTTGCTGCTGCCCACTCTCACATCAGGTCCTTTAGGCGCCTTTTACGACAACCACGGGGAGAGATGGGTCCCTCCTGTTCTGTAATTTGCTCAACCTGGGGCCTTGCTGGGCTCGTATTTATGACTTTTTCGTAATGTATCTGCGAAATCAGTAAAGGAATTCTGTATCTCACCGCGAAGCAAACAAACCGTCAGTTATGTAAAATGAGTATGAGTATGAGGATAGTTTTATTTTTCAAAAATGACAAGAGGTTAACCGCGTCAACGTTTGATAGCGGGGGCCCGAGACGTTACGTCTATACATGTATAACCTAATCAACAAAAACTTGTAAAACCCCGACATTGACACTTTAAAGTTCAATATCTCAAAAACATTTCAGAGCTAAGGTGCCACAGACAGACTCACATAGCGGTCAAACTTATAACACCCCTTTTTTGCGTCGGGGGTTACACACTAAGTCACACGGAAATTTAACGGGCCATATTTTAATTATTTGTTTCACCCTGAACTTGGCAGCATAATCTAAAGCGCTCAGTTTTTTTATGCGATAAACGACGCACATCAATTTTGCGTCAGATAATCTTTTTACCAAACATTGCCTTACGCTACGCGGCGAGCGCAGCCGAGCGGCAAGCGCATACATTATTTGATACAAAATTGATGTGCGTCAAATGCATTGCGTTTGACGCAGGTTTTATCGCATAAAACAACCGAGCGCTTAATAAGATAATACTCGTATATATTCTTACTTTCATCTTTTTGTATTTTTTTTAAAGTTATTTTTGTTAGCTCTTCAAGATCGAAAATACAAACTGAGACATGACAATGAAATGAAATGAGACAATTTTTCCTATGGATACATATCTCAGTTGCTTATTTCTACTATGCTACTTAAGCAGCAGCAGTACTAGCGACATCTATGTTTCGTCGGCAGACGTCACACTCTTTCGGAACTAACCGCTCACCCAGACAAGAGAGGTCGCTACTAAGCAATCAAATTATGATTGGTTTTTTGGAGTCATTGTATTATTTTTTTTGCTGAGGACCTGGGTTCGATTCCCAGTGCTGGTCTCTTTTTCTCAATCCATCCACGTCTCAGTTTGTATTTTCGATATAGTTTCACGGGATACCCGTAAAAGTAACAAATTTGGAGATGAAATAAAAAATACAAAAATACTCCAAAAAACCAATCATAGCTCTACAAGAATCCAACGAGGCTTGAATTGCGGGCTCTTGTCTTGGCGGGGCTTGTGTCTTGTGTCTTGCCAAGTTTATTGTTAAAAAAAAAGAAAACCGCGTACATTAATATTATATTTTTCTTGGTATCTAGCTTATTCCTATGAGAAGCGACCCTTGCCAGCCGCTACCAAACACTAGGACTCGTTTAGTGTTGGTGTTGTCTCGTCCTGATTTCAGGTAAACATGTTGCGCGGAGCGAGTTGCGGTATCGGCGTTGTTGGATTATTAGTTCTGCCAAGTTGAAGCACGTCCAAGTTCCAGCCATGGACTGACTCCCTGGTTAGCGCGATCTCATAATGCGGTGATAGCACAAAGTCTAGCAATCACGAGTCGGGTTTTATATAAACTGTTATGAGAGTCAAGCGAGTCTGCTGGTCGGGAACTAGAGTGGTACTTACTTCGTTCAGACATGGATTATACGCTAATTCTAGCGTGAATTCAATTCATCATTCTAGTCGCAATGGATTGGAGAATATAAGATCCCATCAAAACATAAATGTGAAATGAGAGCCAAGTTCAATATTATGATTTATGCCTTGTTTGTTGACTTTAACGACAAAGAAGTGAGATCTAAATGGGTGCCAAGTGCCAAAGTGCCAAGTTCAATGTTCAGTCCTGAAATTTATTTATAACAATATAAAATATTTTATAACAACTTAAAATATCATTTCTTCTTATAACTTAGGATAATATATTGAAGCCTAAGGTCTGACTTGGCTAGTTCTCATTTAAGAATTATTATTAAGTACCTACTAAAACAGTCACGGAAGAGCCTTGTTCGTTGGCTAGTTTCTAGAACTTACAGCTTTAAAACTTGCGAAGGCTATAATATAATATAATTCGTCATAATACTGGTAATGACCGCGATAGTCTAAAATATTGCGTCTAGACTATCAGTCCGTCAGTCCGAGAGTAAATTCTCTCATCATTCTAACCAGAATGTTAGACGGAACGCCAGTATACACGTATAGTCGACGTCTTAGAGAGGGTGATAGAAACAGGAAACATCATTAATTAACACACAGACAAACAACACAGAGCTCAAAGAACAACAAAAATTAACACAAATATTAATATAAAATTAGCGTTAGTAATAATAATATTTTTTGAATTTAGAACCTCGTGTGTTGAGAATAAATTAAGCTAGCTAAGATGAGGGCACTACAGAAATCTGTAGCAAAACTCTATTTAAGGGAAGCGAGGCGGCCTTATCGCTTCAGATCGATCTCTATATTTAATGTTTATATTAGAATCCTGTTTACCTACCTGCAGAAGAATTATCAATGTTATTCGGAAGTCAACTCGGCCTCGTACAAAAGCAACAACAAACTTGAAAATCGCTCGCGAGCTTTAATCGGGAGCCCGATAAAGCGAAGGATAAATAAACTCCGATTAATTCCGGAGTTATAAAAATTGATTCGTCGAAATTGAAATGGACGGCGATGAAACTTTATCGAGGTCTTTTATAGGGGACGGACTGGCAGGTGCCACGCATTGTCCTTAGGACTCGGTTTATTATTTAAAAAAGCGATAAAGTTAGTTTGAATTTGTTTTGACTTTGTGACGGTCGTTTTGAGTAGACAACTAAAGCTGATTGAAGAAAAATTACGTTAACATTAAAGTCTCAACTTTCTCATTTGACATACTCGTTTTGTTTGTGGTTTTTAGCTTATTTTTGTACTTACAAAGAATTAATTTATTCCCTTTCAAACTTTTTTTGATACTTAAGTTGAGAGTCGTCGAAACTTTCCGCCGAATAAGGTAAAACCTGTGACCAAAGAGTACGACGTAATTATTGCAATCGGATTTACGTCCAGATGAAATGATCGACCATTCGTCTGACCAGATAAATGGTGCATGGTTAGGCACTTATTAACTACGAAAGTTGAGGTCCCGTTCGATCCCCGCCGGCGCTGACTCATAATATCTGCATACATTGTACAAGTATATGGCAGTCATTAAATCATCAACAACAAAGATTATCGAAAAATATGAACGGTTATAGGTACAACTACCCTACTTTACTACCTTGTCGCTGTTATGGCATGGCATACTGCGACACGATACTAACTGTATACAAGAGTATACAGTCAAAGTAAAAGATATCTTTACACTTTAGTACCTACCTTGTCGCAGTATACCATCTGACAATTTTACACAAAAGTTCAAACATGAAGTGACAGCGAAAAGGTATTAAAGTAGGGTAGTTGAACCTTACTGGGGGAGCGCGTCGCGTTTTATGTATGCCTGCCGCTTGGCTCAACTGAGTTGAGATTTCAGGGGGGCTGCTATATACGAAATTCGAAAATCGAAGTTCGTATCGTACGGTCCCTTTCACTCTCGTATTAAATAATACTAGCGTCAGTAGGACGGTACGCTACGATCATAGATTTTCGAATTTCGTAGTATTATCCCCTCTGTTCGGGACCATTCGCCGAACGCGACGTGTTCGCGCGTTCCGCCATTGAAGATGAGACGCACGTTTGCTTTGAAACCTTTTATATTTATTTAAGTGCGCGAATGTCATAGACATGTAGTAAAAGGTCGTTGAACGAAGTAGACTGTTGTGTGCTAGCAGAGGGCGACGGCCGCGTGATAAAGACAAAGCCGGCGGCGACAATCAGCGGGCGATTGGCGGCGGGGGCGGGCGCGGGGGCGGCGCAGCGCGGCCAATCAAACTGATGCATTTGGAAAAACCGTTAGCTAATTAAATTTTGAAATAAGAACAGTTATTCGGCATACAGATGAATCTGGTGACGCCAGGACCAACCAACTCGATTAAGTATTAATAAGGTTAGTGTTTTTTTTTTCGTTGTGTGAGATGTGGGTTAGCCCAGTCTCCAAAAATGTTCATTTTATAACCTAACCAACATACATAGAAATCTAAAAGTTTAAAGGTGGTTTTCCACCGGCAAGGCGAGACGAGACGAGGCGAGACGAGAATTGAAATTTGTATGGCAGTGAAGTAGGTTGAGGGAGATCGAGGAGTTCAAGTAAAATCACTCATAGTATCAGAGATGTTGTATTCTCGATAGTCTAAGTATAAGCACGGACTTAAAGATTAATTACACATAATATTTATTAGCTAATTAGTGCTTACTAGCTATTACTCAATTACGTGCGTCACATGTTGTAGGGAGTAATGTTAAATTGCGGTTATTGTGTGAATTTATAGCCGTATAGCACAGCAGCGGCCGCGGCGGCTCGCGGCGGGCGCGCGAGAATGCATACAAATTTCAATTCTCGTCTCGCCTCGTCTCGTCTCGCCTCGCCGGGGAAAATCACTATAATATATGTCTTAAAAGCAGCTGAACCGATTTTTTCCCAGTTATGAACCACTGGAAGGAAACTTTCACGTTGAAAAAACCGCATCGAAATCTGCCCATCCGCTTCAGAGCTATGATGTCACAGACAGACATTATACTCGTATAGCGTTAAATTTATGACACACTTCTTTTTGAGTTTGTTTTAAAAAGAATAGGCCGAAAGTAACTTGGCATTTTTTTTTCAACTGATGGTAAGTATCAGTTATCCTTCATACTTATTACCTACTCGGAGACACTACAGCACAGCACCCGCAAGAAACGGTACACTCGCCCAGCACCAATGTCGTCGCCTGTAGGAAAATCCAGCCACCGGTCGATTCCAAATTTTCACTTTGTTTTAATTTCGCAGCAGAGCTCAGGGGACGTCACTTTTTCTTCCAAAAGCATCCGTCTCGCTCACACCGTGGCGCAATTTGTAAACCGCGCAAATATATTCGTCCCGTGATTTACACCGTTTAATATAGTGCCGTGTTTTTGCCCGTGCCTGACGTATGACGGACATTAAATTTGCATCTCTCATCGTGCGCGGTGTTGGTGTATTACATGATAAATTGGGCTTTTTAAGTTGGACGCTTTCAGACCGACGCGTAATTTGGGAGGAGTCCACTAAGTATTCTGATTTGTCATAATTTGTTCTTAAAAAGTTGTTGCTAGCATATTTTTGATAGTGTCAATAATATGCTAGCAACAATGCAGCCTTACCCGGCTCTAAAGTAAAATTATTACGCTGTGGGACGGGCGCAGGCTGAAAATCAGCGCTGCAAGTTTCGTTTGCTCGCAGCTTATGCTGAGCCTGAGCCCATTGCCACCTGCTTATGTGTTTTTTAAAAAAAAATTATAACCTGTCTTATTTTCAGTGGCAATAAATGATTTTATTATTATAATCATTAGTTACTTTACAAACTACTTCCATCTATTTTCCATCTATTGTCCGCCATCCAACCCGCTATAGACGCTATTCCAGCATGTGTCAACGGGGGCAGGCTGAAACCAGCGCTGGAAGCTTCTGCGTAGGCGCAGCATTAGCTGCGTCTGCTCCTTTTGCCGCAGGGCAGACTACTTATAAAGTTAAACAATTTTTTTACTCTTATTTTTAATCTGTGCTATTGTATTTTTATTTTGTATTGTTTTATTGTTACTGTTGGCAAATAAATATTTTCTCTCTTTCTTTTCTTTCTTTCTTTACTTTCCGCTGGCGTTCGTGTCGGCAGACTGGGTGTGTGTGTGTATCTTTATGTATACTTACTCGTATGGGTCTAGTTTTGAATGGGTCCCGCTGAAAAACAGCATTGCGACAGCAAAGCGTGCAATAAATATCTGATACGACTCTATTTCTAGGGCCGGAAGGACGTGTCAGATATTTTTTGCAGGCTCGGCTGTGACAGATATTATTTACTTAGGGGACTGTACAAGCAGACTAGCACTGCCTGCTGAAATATTCCAGATTAGGTTAAAGCACCAAGTAAAGTTCCATCTATCGTGTCTATCGCTTTGGTGTAGCAAAGAACAGTCATGTTTAAACTTTCCAAATTCCATTGTTTCTCGGATTGCTACGGTTACTTTATTTCATCATTATCATCATCATATCAGCCGTGGGGTGTGCACTGTTAGACACAGGCCTCCCCCATAGACCTCCAGTTGCTTTGGTTGGCAGCGGCCTGCATCCACCGACAGACGTCCTCTGCGCTTGCCAACCCGCGGTCGCCATTCGAGCACTTTCCATACTTTGTCTGCTTTACTTGGCAAAATCAGTTTGTGCTGGGTGTTACCACGGTGTGACGGCGGGCCGAGCGCTCGCGTTTTTTTGTCGGCCAATAAAAAACAATTGGGCCCGATGCAGCGCAAAATCAACCCCTTGTTTGTTTTACGAATTTCATGAGAGGACTACGCAGTTCCCGGCTCTTGTAAAAACGGCTATTTCAATTCGTGCTTTACCGACGGAGAGAAGTGGCTTGTTATGGTTTTAAGCTTCGGCCTCGGCTCGGTTAAGTTTATGCTGCTGTAGTTTCGTAGCTCTGGATTGGTGAATAGATTTGGACGTGGTCTTTGATTTTTAACCGACTTCCAAAAAAGGAGGAGGTTCTATGTTCCAATGTTTGTATTTTAGTTGAAAGATTGCTACCACTATCTTGCTCGCTAATCCAGCCGTGTAGTGTTTCGGCGTGTAGAGTAAGACAGCCGGTGAAATTACTGGCACTTGAGGTATCCCATCTTAGGCCTCTAGGTTGGCAACGCATCTGCAATCCCCTGGTGTTGCAGGTGTTTATGGGCGGTGGTGATCTCTTACCACCAGGAGACGTACTTGCTCGTTTGCCATCCATTCTAATAAAAAAAATAAGCAAAGTTTGAAGTACAAATAATTATTAAAATTTACCTCGTTGGAGGCCTGCTAATGCTTCGTCTTCCGGTTCGTGGTCGCCACTTGAGGACTTTTCTCCCCCAACGTTTATCCACTAGGTGAATTGGCGACATCATAAAAGTGGGTGACATTATTTACCGGCACGGATAATACCGACATGGAAATACCGACCCGATATTTCGTGTACACGCCCATACAAACTGGTGTCAAACTGACAAGAGTTTCTGTGGGCGTGTCACAAAATATCATGTCGGTATTGTACTTCCGGTAAATAGTGTCACCCATAAAAGTTGCTGGCAACGGGTGTTCTAAGGGAGAGGCTTTTGTTCAGCGGTGGGATACCTTCCGGCTGATGATGATAATCATCATCATCAACATCATCCCAGCCTATACACGTCCCACTGCTGGGCACAGGCCTCCTCTCGGAAAGAGAGGGTTTGGGCCGTAGTTCCCACGCGGGCCCAGTGCGGATTGGGAACTTCACACACACCATTGAATTGCTTCGCAGGTTTGTGCAGGTTTCCTCACAATGTTTTCCTTCACCGTAAAGCTCGTGGTAAATTTCATATGTGATTTCGCACATGATGATGATAATAATGATGATTAAAATTTAGAAAATGTGTCTGTTGAAATTCGTAAGTTTACGCTATCAAAATACAATGGAGTGAAAACTTAAAAGGTACTTCCCGTTGATATATGTTGGTAAGAGGGGGCAAACTAGAATGAAGGCACCTGATGGGAAGCAATAAGCACTAGAGGGGTACCGCAGGTGCTTTGCCGCTTTTTGCCAGATTTTTAAGCTCCTTTTACAAAGATCCCTAAGTTGTACCGCTCCGGGTATGACATCCCAGGAAGCTGGTTATAGATCCTGTAAAAACTATCGATCTTTGAAACTGCAATGCGGGAATCGAAGCCAAGTAATAAAACTGTAGAACGGCTTGTTGGCGGAAATATGATATGATATTTGTTATAACAAACGACGCGTCCAACAGATCGGCGGAGGGCGCGCGGCGCGCGGCGCGCGGCGGGCTTCGCGGACCCTACCACGGTAAATTAAATGAAAAGTTTATTCGAGACACACACAAATAATACAAAAGGGGTAGAAATACAAAATAATATAAAATACATACATCACCATGTCACCGGAAAGCATCCACTGCTGGACATGTTCCCCCCCAAGGCTCTCCACTCAGACCGATCTTGTGCTTTCTGCATCCACCGCGATCCCGCGAAAATACATAGGTACCTATTTTCCATATTTATGTAAATAACATAAAAAATTACGAGTGTGCACGAAATGCTCCCGGCTCGGCATAAATGCGAGAGACTGGATTACACGTACACGCACACACACACACACACACAAACAAAAAATTGTCCACATTTATAATATTACTAGTGCTTCCCCTTTGGGTTCGTGAATTATTAGATCCAACAGTCGAATTGAGCAGTCGGTAGAGTATGAGATTCTAAATCTCAGGGTCGTGCGTTCGTGACCCACGTTGGGCGAGAAATAAAAAATCACCCCCACTTTAAGTCAATCTATGGGAGGGAGGTACCCTAAAAAAATGATTTTTGTTTTTTTATTTTACCACACCAGCGTGACTGATAATGTATATTCATGCCAAATTACAGCTTTTTAGTACTAACGGTCTCTGAGCATAGCCGCGGACATACAGATAGACAGTCAGACGGACAGACATGGCGAAACTATAAGGGTTCCTAGTTGACTACGAAATCCTAAAAAGGCGTGTGGTTACAAAAGAAAAATAAAACACAAAAGAAAATTATATACAATTATTTCAGTCAGCCAGCACTGCTCTTGCAGAGTTCTAGACCACTAGATTTATTTTCTTCCTTTTAGTTTTTAAGGCAGACGGGTTTTTGAATTTTTTAATTTAATGTTTTATTTTATTTTCAATAAATTACCAAATATCGGCTTAGTCCTTGCCAAAATAGTAGAGCCAATGACAGGAAATAACAATAGAGTATCAATCATTTAAATTTAGAATTTTGTTTTTCAGCAAGCTGCCAGTTGCGCGCCGCGGAGGTTTGCCATGTTACAATTTTTTAAATTTGAAAATTTATATAAAATGTTGCAATAAATAAATTCTGAATATTCAGGGATTGAAAATACAAACTGAAATACAGATGCAATACCGCTACACCACTGGTGGTCAGTCTGGTGACCATCAGTGGTGTAGCGGTATAGCACGTGGTACGTATTACCGAGGACCTGGGTTCGATTCCCAGTGATGGTCTTATTTTTCTGTTTTTTCTGTGCATCTGTATTTCAGTTTGTATTTTCAATTTAGGTTTTTATGGGATGACCGTAAAAGTAAAAATTTTGGGATTGAAATAAAAAATACAAAAAGATACCAAAAAACCAATCTTAATTCAGGGATTTTTCTAATTTCCCCTGGGAATTCCCAGAAAATGTATTGTGGCCTTCATTGACGTTGCATGTCGAGTTCCGCAACACTAGTAGCGCGCCCCGGCTGCGGCCATTACTCGCCGGCTTACGAGCCGATGGATAAATGATTGCATCTGGAGATCCTCGCGACTCAAATATCAGTTAGCTGGAGAGGCCAGGGGTTGGACCCTGTGTTCAGAAGAGGTTTCAAACAAGTCATAAACCCATTTTGATGAAACATGTCTAAGAAACATAGCTAGAAAAAAAATATTTCAAATAAAAAAAACCGCATTCAAATCGGTCCACCCGTTTAAGAGCTACGGTGCCACAGACGGACACACAGACACACGTAGCGGTCTTAAACTTATAACACCCCTCTTTTTGCGTCGGGGGTTAAAAAAGCAATACAATAAAATAACTCTTTAATTGCATATCATAAGAAACAGATCAGAGCAATACGAGTAGTGCAAAGATAGTAGTCGACACGCAAGGAGAACCTAAAATCATATTTCCCTCTCGCTCGTTTGAGAAAAATGTGAGCAAGAGTAGACACGACTCTATTGTTAACGGTGTAAAAGCGTGTTCAGATATTTTTGATCTTGCTCAGAAGTTTACAAACGATCGACTGCACGCGAAGAATCGCGATGGAAGTTACTCGTAATTTGTTTTATTTCATTGACACGGATTTCCACAAAGTAACGCCTGATTCAATAAATTATTACTACTTACTACTAAATACTTTGAAGTTGGCTGATTTTTCCATGTTGCCACGAATATACATTTACTTCCTTTCTTTCAATGATCGGGCTTAAGGTATATGAGAAATGGGCCACAAATTCTTCACAGAGAAAGTAGTAACACCTAAAATACACCATGATAGTAGAAGATCCGAACTTGAAAAGATCTTTACTGGTCTGATAATAGAATTAAATGTATTTTATAATAAATTTAGTATATTAAGTAGAAATGGTTTTGCTAAAAAAATCCTGGACATGCTATTTTTTAAAATATTTTTTAATGATTTTTAATTAAATGCAGACAACCCTACACACAATAAAGCAGCGCTTACGTTGATATACAATTTGTTCTATTATCTAATCAAGTGAAAGTAATTGGCATCGACATAACTGTTTAAATTTATACCTGGCAACCCAGTAGTTCGTCCAGGTAAACAATAGCAAACCCAACGTCTACATAATTCTATAGATTTTATACTTATATAAAACTTTCTTCTCGATGATGCAACAAAAAAATATTAAAAAGTTTTTTTTTTTAGTTAAATAATTAAAAATATTATGTCTAGATTTTTTTTAGCAAATACATTTCTAATATATTCTCTATTATACGTACTAAATTTATTATAAAATAGGTTTCATTCTGTTATCACACCGGTGAAGAACTTTTCAAGTTGGGATCTTAGACCAGGATCTTATCAAAGGGTCATGAAACAGGCTCCGCGTCATAAATCGCGCTGCAGCCGCTCATTAGGGCATGTCCCGGATCTAATCAGGGGCCGGCATTAGCTGGATCGCCACTCGTTCGCCGTAGGGATGTTGCGGATGCTGAAGTTTTGACATCCACTGATGCGGATGCGGGTTTTACAAGTCTCACATCTGCGAATGTGGATGTAAGACTTGTTAAATAAAAAAAACATGAAATATTGCTTTTTAGGTATTTTTAGGGTTCCGTACCTCGAAAGGAAAAAACGGAACCCTTATAGGATCACTTTGTTGTGCGTCCGTCCGTCTGTCAAGACCCTTTTTTTCAGGAACGCGAGGAGGTATCAAGCTGAAATTTATATCAAATACTCAGGTTTACTGTCCCTTGGAGCTGTGAAAAAATCAAACTTCTAAGCCAACGAAATCAAAAGATACAGCCGCAAATTTCCGCAAATTTTCGAAACTCGCAAGGGAATCAAAACCTACAGGGGTACTTCCCTTGAACTCAGAATCTTGAAATATGGTACAAAGCACGTCTTATAGCACAGATAAAGGAAAAATTGCGAAAAGCATAAATTTTTAGTTACATCATATAATAAAAATATTTGTATTAAATATAATGACCCGGATAACTCACGTCTTAAATCGAGTTTAGCTCGACATGTTTCGGGCTAATCCGTAGCCCTTCGCTCCGAAGACGAAGGGCTACGGATTAGCCCGAAACATGTCGAACTAAACTCGATTTAAGACGCGAGTTATCCGGGTCATTATATTTAATATGAGTGAGTCTCACGGTAGTTTCATGTTCAAAAATATTTGTGCGCGACTCGCACTTGGCCGGTTTTTAGTTGCAGATGCGGATATCGGCAACACCCCCGGTTCGCCGGATGACGGACACGGGATATTGCCCAGATCCCTCATGCCCGATATTGCCGGTGAAAAATGGCGGGTGTTTATTTGGCGGTTTAAGAGGCGTGGGAATGTGTGAGATGTTTCAGCCACAACGTATCGGCTTCGTCGGGAGTAGATTGAAGTGTATGAATTAAGTGCGTAAGGCTCGCAATGTAATGCAACTTGCACGATTTTTCTTGTGGGTCTAAACCGGGACTCAAGTCGTCTTTTATGACACTCACAGGGACGGCCGTCCTATTCCATAACCAGCGCAGCACCAGCTTCGATCAATCACCAGTCTTCAAAACCTCAAAACCAATTGGAATGTTCCTAAAACGAACCATTAAGCATGCGCCCGCGCCGCGTCACTCACTGCGAATTTATCGCGTCGACAATAGACAGCTTACCGACGCTAAAACAGAATTGGACTACACTGTGTTTGGTTAAAATAAAAGTTGCATTCACGCGCTGTTGTAGGCCTGTGACACAAAAGGGTCAATGGATTTGGTGCAAAGAACATCTGTTATTGGAGTTTTATACTAAGTACTAGTTTTTATTTACCTGTGGCTTCGGGATTGCATGGACCATTTGAAATCTGACAGTTGAAAATTTAGCAATTTTAGGAATTGCCAAAAATCACTATTGCGCAAAGAACACCCGAGCAAAATATCATGTCGTTTTGACATGAAATTTTTGTGATATTGTAATGCCTTTATCTCAATCCCGTGAGAGTACCGGAATAAAAAAAAATATAACATTAAATTGAACCGACTACAAAAAAACATGAAAATAATTTTCTACCAGTTTGAAGTCGGTGCCTCAGCAGGAGTGGACCTATAGTCGTCTACCTCACCTACATACTATAACTATATATATTGGGCTTAAATCACTCCTGCTGGCTCGTGCTGAGGCATCGACTTCAAACAAGTAGAAAATTATTTTTATGGTATTTTGTAGTCGGTTTAATTTTTTGTTAAGTATTAATTTTTTTTCACGCTTTTTAGTGTAAATAATGTAAGATACAATAGTTTCATGTCAACTGCTGGTCATCTTTCACAAAAGATTGTTTTTCCCGATGCAGAGACGTTCATTACCAGGACGGTGCTTCACCACCCGTTCCATTTCACCATATTATTATGCATTACGATGAGCATAAATTGCTTAACAACTGTATTAAAGTAATTGAAATTCAACCCTTGAAGTACTAGTTAGGTACTGAGTACCCGTAGTAACTCCGATGATCAACTGTGGTCTTCATAATCAGTTCCACTTCACCAAATGATGATTTTCAAAAGCTAATGCACGAGTTAATACCAAATATATCCAAATTACCATAGGTGTCCCTACAATAATTGAAGAGTTCCCTCGATTTCCCTAGGATCCAATCATCAGATCCTGATTTAGTGCTTATGGGACCTATTTGAAGGTAATACGAACGAAAAAAAATTTTTTTACAAGTCTGTTCTCAAATGACGGAGTTGTGAGGTAACAAACATAAAAAAAATAATGATGACAAAAAAATACAACCGAATAGATAACCTCCTCCTTTTTTTCAAGTCGGTCAAAAGTAAGCTATTCATACCTTTTATTCAAATCTGTCCAGCTGTTTGAAAATAAACTAGTAAGAAACGAACACACTAATTTCTTTTTCACTTCTCATGCTCGTAAAGTTCGTGTTTATTGTGGATCTAGGCGACATATAATACTCGGCTCGAGTGGCTATATGAACGTCTCGGGTAAAATGGCTTGTTTTATGCTCTTGTTATACAATCTACTATTATAATTATTTGTGGGTTTCATATAGATAGGTAGTAGGCGTAACAGCATCTTGATTCCCACCGGGTTGCCTACATTTTTTACGTGATATCTGTAGGTGATGACACGTGTGGCAAAGCTTGTGTACACTAAATACGAAGTGTAACAACCGAAGACTTATCCCGGCACCGGTTCAAACAGCCTGGAGCGGCAAACGACCCGCTCTCGGATGATAGATTCCGTAGTATTTTCCATCTAAATAATACTGATAGAACTATTTCTGCCTTGTTTGCTCTTTTTATTTACGTTTTGGAATAGAAAAGGATGTTTTTTATAATAGTGGCGAAAACACGTGAACCAAAATGCTCACTCAAAGCTACTGTCATCCTAATCATGGCTTGTGTTTCCATAAAATCAAACTGACGCTCGACTTCGATTTTCAAATTTCGTAGTAGCCCTGCAGGACTCAAACAGTGCCCTCGGAAGTAAATAAAGTGAGTTGCACAGTTGACTCGATCCGTAACGAGGTTACGGGCAACCAGCCGCGGCGGAAAACTCCGGCAACCTTATTTTTCGCTTTGTCGCGGAGGTCCTACGCTGGTCCCGAGTTGTACTTTGAAGGGCAACCAATTAAAACTAAATTATACATTAGAAAGTACAGTCGAACATAGGTACTTTAAAACTGGTTGTGATGTGTGTTTTTCTAAATTCCACTTTTTCTGTGCCCAGTCTAAAAGTTACACATGCTATTTAGGCCTATCTATATGTTACGTGTGCATAATCTGACCACTATCAACACACACTGATTGCGTCTTTAGGCACTGAGGAATCTTGGACGAAAATACGTTGCGTAGGTTCCCAAAGGACAGCGTTTGAGAAACTCCGCAACGTCATTTCGTCCACCCGAGTTGGATTCGACAATTGACCTCCTTCTCGGAGTTGGACTGCTGCATGCTATAACAAAATACACAGGATAATATTTGTATTCTTGCTATTAAGTGTGGGCCATAATTCCTTGGGACTTTTTATGTAGATGTATGCTCCAATTCAATAGAATCTGACAATCCTGTAGACACTTCCAGCCTACTAATATAAACACCGGGCTGCCTAAGGCTTTGTGATGTGACTATTATTCTTTTTTGATTCCTTTTAGATAATAATCAAGTATGCCCACGATAGGGTGTCTTAAATATGTAGAAAATGGACAGATTCTATTGAATTGTACTTTAAGTGTAAGTGTGAAGCCGGAACTAAGATCACTCTGCGGCTGTAAATTCGACTCCGGCACTTATGCACCTTTATGTGCCCTTTCAATATGGTTAAAAGCTTTCGCGCATTCGGTCTCGTTTTCTCATATTTTTGTTACGTAATGCTGAGAAAGATGCAAGAATAAATGCTGTCAGATGCGTAAAGTGCTAAATAAACGTACGAGAGAGCCGTTAGAGGGGCTGGTTCAATCATTTCCCCAAAATCTTTATTTCCTAGTAGGTAAATTTCCATTCGCGTTTATTCCCAAATGCTTTTCTTCCCAATATAATTTTTTACTGAAGCTTATTTTCACAATCGCGTTTTTTCCCAAATTAAATTGATACAGAAGCATAGGTAAGTACATTTAGGTTATGTTAAGTTAGCATCGGCCCGAAGGAACAAAGTCACACAAAAGTAGGAGCTCCGCGCAAGCGCAGCTCCTTTGACACTGTTGTTTCTGTGTCGATTAAAATTGGGAAAAAACGCGATTGTGAAAACAAGCTTCAGTAAAAAAGCATATTATTATTGGGAAAAAGGCATTTGGGAAAAGAAGCTAATGTAAAATCTTCTTCTAGGAAACAACGATTTTAGGCAAATGATCTAACCAGTCTCCGTTCATGCAACTCGTTCACTATTTCCAATTCCCCTCACTCCCGAGTGTCCCGTCTGTCAGCATGTTCTAGTCTTGAGCATACGTTCCGGTCTAGTGTCTACTTCCGGTATTCGCGTGGCATTGTTTTACGATTACGACCGCCCGCGGGCGGGGCAAGACTACTTTTTGTCTGTTACATAATAATATGTATACCATAAACACTTGTCCCCCACCAAATTTTATATTTGCCAACTGTTTGACTAGATGTATAAGTGTATAACTTATTTACTATTACTACCCGTTACTCGCGACTCCGTCCGCGCAGAATTCGTTTATCGCTATCCCGAGGGGATAAAAACTATCCTATGTCCTTCCCCGGGACTTAAACTATCTGTATACCGAATTTCATCTAAATCGGTTCAATGGTTTAGACGTGATGAAGTAACAAGCAGACTTACAAACTTTCGCGTTTATAATATTAGTGGGATTATATAGTCATCATCATCATACCTACTTATCACCTGTAGGACGTCCACTGTTAGACGTGGGCTCCTTGTAAAGTGACAATGGAATGTTTTGTTCGTTTCTTACCGGTTTCTTCTCAACAGAAGTTGTTTCGGGTTGAGTTCGGACTCGTGGTGAATTTTTCCAAGATCGTAAGATTATAAATTACATTTATTTATTTCCTCTTGAAAATAAACAGTCATAATTTATCGGCAGTAAACCGCAGAGTGAATTAGCACCAAGATACTTTTACTTTGACTTTGGCCCAAAACACGATGCTCTATTGTCGGTTACGAACTTTTAAAATTTCAAAGGACTTTCTCTCAACTGTGACTACGACAAAGCGCCTGCTTCTATGTGTGTGTAAAACTTAAATCTAACGTGAAACTTTAGTTCAGCAATAAACCTTGCATTTGCATGCAGCCGACGAGTTGGGCGACCGGTCGGCCGACCGCGGTAATCGGCCAACAACTCGCTCAGCACACGGAGAAGTTCTAAGACAAATCCGATTTCACGGTATGCACTTTGATGCCTTTGGTACAACAGGTTTATTACCATCAGTGGATCTATATGTCGGCGGCCGATCGTAAAATCCGCCAGATCACGAAATTCCTATATAGGCATATAGTGAAATGGCGCCATTTAATGATATGCCTCAAAGTTGACCAGGCATATCACGATGTGCCTGAGAAACAATACGGCAGATCGATTAGAGCAACGCATTCATCGATATTCCTAGCTCTATACACACATCAGCATATCGTGAAAAAAAGAAAAAAAAGGTACGAAGAGCGAAGCGAGGAGTGGTTAGTATGAATTGTGACCACAACGCACGAGTCGAGCGAGCGAAGCGAGCATGCCACAGCAGCGGCCAGCGAAGTGCCAGAAAAACGATATGGCGGCGTTTCATTAATGCCTAGGAATTTCATAATATATCTAAACTGGCCAAATCATGAAATGGCGCCATTTCACGATATGCCTAGAAATGTCATGATCTGGCGATATACACCAAGTTAGTTACGCAGTCGTTTATTGATAGCGTAGCGACTAATACAAAGGTGAACCATAAACAATAACTTTGCTCACCCGCGATCTTACGATAGCTACTTCTATGCTACAAATGCGTGAACATGCAGCTCCTCCAACCCTTAGAGTCCACTTCGTGCTGTCTTCAGTATCGTGTCTTTGTTTCACGGTGGGGGGTAGTATTCGCATGGTATGTTTTGAGCCACTGTTGGCGGTAGCACCACTGCGCTTGCAACTACGCTGGGCGCCTTCAAAGTGTACCTTTGTGGAGTTAGCGCTGCAATAACAGTGGCTTAAATAGGTACCTCTCGCAAACAACACGTGTAGTCACCCGCTGCCTCGACTGCTGACGAGTCGTGTTACAGACTTGTTAGACCAAATGTTAGACCCATTCGATGTGCAGCGGTGATTGCATTGTTTTGGTGATTCAGGGTATTCTAGTTAGAGGGGAAATGCAGCGAGCGTTCTGGGGATTAAAGTGGTAAGGAGAACGGGAGCCTCGGACGTAGCCAAGCGGAATAGATCGTAACTGGCAATGGGCAGACCAGCACGGCTGTTGAGGCCGAAAACTTCTCGAATGGAAATTTTGGAACAGTAAAAGATGGACGAATGACCTGGTTAAAGCCGCGGGTCCATGATGGATTCTGGCCGCTTCCAACCGAAACTACTGGAGATAAATAAATTGAATAAGCTCATAGTTAATTTTAAATTATAATATAATAATAATATTTATTTCAACCAACATAGGATCATAGTGTTAGTAATACTTAAAGCTTTAATCTAGTGTTAGTGACGCTACACCTTAGTCAGTACATGAGCCATACTGCAATGATTCATGTACTGTGATAGTCGAACCTCTGCGCGAAAGTAGTTAGGATGCTAAACTAAAAAATTAAAATAAGCTAAAATAACTAAATAAATAAATGTTTTGTTCTATTTTTCGAAATAAATTCCCTATTTACTTAATTAATTGCTCTTCTCTACCACTCAAAGGTTGACTGGCCCCCTTCAGATTTTTTACGTGTACCTTTTTGTACAATAAAGAATATAAACAAACAAACAAAATGTTGTTAAGTTAATAACAGAATGAAAGTTGTGATTTTGTTATTTGGGGGTTGTTTGAAGCGAGTTCCTCCCCACCTGCAATATACTGCTCTTCATACAACGCCAACAGTAACATTCCGAAATAAGAATAAGAATAAGAATAATTTTTATTTCTCTAAAAATGACCACTATTACAATATACCAGATATATCTGGTGAGTACCAAACTAGGCTGAGCCTGTATCTTGGCACTCAACTGAGTCGGTTTACAAATTTACCAATTTTCTTTGTTACACTATGGCTTATAGGTTTTAAACTTACTTACAAAAATGTAAATAACAACCAAACTGCCAAACCAAATGTTTCAAGCCGATGAAACCACAGGTAAAGACAGATCCTTAGTCATTGAATCTCCTAACGTCCAAGAACAGCGGTTTGTGGTGCTCGTTACACTGACGCTGTGACCAGCCTCTTGATTGACAGTGGGTGGCGGGCTGGTGACATCATTACGAGATCAATACGGTAGATAATAACAACAGTCAATAGGGAATATACAAAGGACAATTTGTTTACATAACCTAACGAACTCGAGATTGGTTTTTGGAGTCTTTTTATATTTTTTATTTCAACTCCAAATTTTGTTACTTTTACCTACGAGTTTTACGGTCATCCCGTAAAATCCACATCGAAAATACCTACATACAGTGTCGCTGCTTAAGTGAGTAAATAAGAAACAAACTATCTGATGTGGTGCATAGGAGAAATTCGTGTCTGTACTCCTGTCCAGTGGTGGTGTAGCGGTATAGCACGCAACACGGAATTCTGAGGACCTGGGTTCGATTCCCAGCGCTGGTCTCTTTTTCTGGTTTTCAGTTTGTATTTTCTAAAGAACTTGGAAAAAAGTTCGATATTTTATAACCTTACCGACAAAAAGTTGGAAAATCCCCGACATTATCACTCAAAGTTCAATATCTCAAAAACGGCTGAACCGATTCTGATAAAACATGCCTAAGAACTATCACTAGAAACCCTGCTTTCAAATAAAAACCGCATTCAAATCGGTTCACCCGTTTAAGAGTTACGGTGCCACAGACAGACACACAGGCACACATAGCGGTCAAACTTATAACACTCCTGTTTTTGGGTCGGAGGTTAAAAATGGCTTTACCAATTTTAATGAAACATAGCTAAGGACCATCGCAAAGAAGCTCGCTTTCGTGTAAAAAACATCACATCGAAATTGGTTCCACTGTCTGGGAGCTACGATGCCAGACAGAGAAATACATTAATCGAGAGACAGACAGACATCCATTGTTGTAAAACTTATAACACTCCTCTTTTTACCCGACTGCCCAAATGAGGGTTATGTTTTTGCGTCTGGAGTCAAAAACTTTAACTTACTTACGCATAGCGAGCGTGTTGAAAAATAAGTTAACTTAAATTTAAAATATAATGTCGCATCTACACTAACCTCGTGCTAGGCAGCCGTGTGCAGCCAGCCTTACCCTGGAGCCTAACAAGCCTCCTTCAATTAAGTAATCTAGACCGTCTCCCGGGCCCGCCCTAATCCGGCTCAGCCGATCCGTCTTTACTGAATTCCAACACACTGCCTGCGCCTAATGTAAATGTTTTTCAATTCCAGTCTAGTGCTCAAAATAGTAATCAAATCGTGACAGTGTCAGTGCGATAGAATCAGGAATTGCTGAAGAACCTAATGACATCGACATAGCTCGAAGAATATGCAAGTTGAAGTGGTAAGAACAGATGACCTAGAATATTTGGGCGTGAAAGGCACCGGACCGGAAGAAGTGTTGGCAGGCCTCCCGCTAGGTGGACTCACGACATCTCGAGAGTAGCGGGCAACCGGTGGATGCAAGTGGTAAGTTGTCGTGCATTGTGGCGTTCTGAGGGAGAAGCGTATGTCCACTAGTAGACGTGTTACGGCTGATTGATACTTGTACATTTTAAGTAACATTGAAGATCTGTTTTGAAAAAACCTCGTTTAGTTTCTTTTCAACAGAGGTTTTCCGAATCGGTGGTAGATTTTTTGACATTCATAAGTGCTTGTATACTGAGCTGCAAAAAAATTGCCCTCAAATTTTGAGGTTTTTTTCAAAACAGATACTTATTCGCTCGTTGAAGTGGCAATGGGCGGGCCATATAGCACGGAGAACGGATGGCCGTTGGGGCCGAAAAGTTCTAGAGTGGAGGCCGCGGATCGGCAAGCGCAGCGTAGGACGTCCACCTACAAGATGGACGGATGACCTGGTTAAAGCCGCGGGTTCACGGTGGATGCAGGCCGCTGCCAACCGAAGCAACTGGAGGTCTGTGGGGGAGGCCTATGTCCAACAGTGGACGTCCTACGGCTGAGATGATGATGACTTATTCAATGGTACTGTAAATTTTGTGCCGCTGAGTATAATTTATTTTTTTGCTTTAGCTTGTCTTGGCTATGGCAGCAGCACATTATAGGTCAAATGATTTTGTACTTAACAGCATTGACTATTTTTAGACGACATTTTGAAATGTAAAGCATTTAGAATAACCTCTGCCCGTGATTAAGTTTAGTATGTACGCCGCAGCAAGATGACCGACATTTTTGCTGTTTTTGAACAAAGACATAATTTAATACAACATAATGTGGGCGATGAGTTGGTATTCAGTTCTCGTCGCTGAGAAAAAAGGTATTCTATTCTTGCAAACGGTGCGCGCCACCGTAGGTTCGCTGGAAGAGATAGCACAGCCCTTTTTTATGCATGAGGGTCTCCTGATTGGAAGCAATCACCGCCGCTTATAGACACCTGCAACACGAGGGGTATCACAGGTGCGTTTCTGGCGCTTTAAGAGATTGATAGGCTCGTTTTTTAAAGACTAGAGGTTGTACGGTCAGCATCAAAAGTAGCTGGTTACTTTTTTACTCTGTCACATTAACAAGTTTGTCAATCTTGTATGGCGCTAAGTACGTGGTTGTAAAACGACAAAGTACAAAAGTAACCAGCTACTTTTGATGCTGACTGTACCGCTTCGGGAACGCGGTCCCAGCTGGTTCCATAGTTTAGTCGTGCGTGGGGAAAAGTTCTGTTTAAAGCGGACGGTGCTAGATTGCCATCCATCAAGGTGATGATGAAATGATAAGTAAACGATGTTTTAATGTTGAGCCTTAACCTCTTCACCGCCACAGTCGTCCAGTCTTGACAGCCAATAGAATGCCTCACAGGCCACGGTCATCTATATGTCGGCGGCCGATCGTAAAATCCGCCAGATCATGAAATTCCTAGGCCGCAAAATTTCATTTCGCGTTTTTTCACGAATTTTATTTTTACAAGCCTGTTTTTTTCATGAAGCTTATTTTCACATTCGCATTCTTTTTGTGTCGCATTTTTCCCCAGTCGCGTTTTTCCCCAATCCCAATCGGTACAGAAACAGTCTATCCTGGGTGGTTTTGGCCCTTCGGGCCGATGCAAAACTAACATAACCTAAACCTACCTATGAGCCTGGTTTTCTGGTTTAGTATTGGGATACATAAGACTCGATGGGAAACAGAAGCTAGGTGATACCAGGGCTCCATCGACACTGTTTCTGTGTCGATTGGGATTGGGGAAAAATGAGACTGGAAAAAACTGCGACACAGAAAAAACGCGAATGTGAAAATAAGCTTCATTAAAAAAGCAGACTTGTAAATATTATAAAAAAAGCGAAGTTAAAATTTGCTACAAAGAAAAAACCGGCCAAGAGCGTGTCGGACATGCCCAAAATAGGGTTCCGTAACCATTACGAAAAAATTAAGTAATATTTTTCTAAGGATTTCGTATTTTATACGGAATCTTCCAAGTTTAGGTATATTTCATACCTTAGGCTGCTATTTACTCATAAACTACTAATAATTCTCAAGCAAACTTGGCCGCTATAAATTTCCTTGAAAGTTTGATATACTTACTACAATCTTGTATTGTTTAAAATTTTTCCACCCACCGGTTTTGATTTTAGAGGGGGGGGGACGCTCGATTTTACTGAAAATTTGCACTTTAAAGTTGAATATTTCACAAACACATCACTGAATCAAAAAATCGTCTTAGCAAACCCCTAATGGTTTTAAAAGACCTATCCAACGATATCCCACACTATAAGGTTGGATGAGAAAAAAAAAATACCCCCACTTTATGTCTATGGGAGGTACACTAAAAAAAATTTTTTTTTACTTTTAATTGTGCCATTTTATCGGCATAGTTTACATATATATCCGTGCAAAATTACAGCTTTCTAGCATTGATAGTCCCTGGGCAAAACCGCGGACGGACAGACAGACAGACAGACAGACATGGCGAAACTATACTTATTGCACTTATTGCAAATAAATTAATTATGAATTATAAGGGTTCCGTTTTTGCCATTTTGGCTCCGGAACCCTAAAAAACGATAATAGGAAAATAATCTAACAAACCCGGTTCATTTACCTAGCCTCGCTCCACTCAGCTGTTTCCACCAGAGCGGTGCTGAGCGAGGATAGGTAAATGAAGCGTTTCGATTGGTTCATGAAAAACAAGTGAAAAGCACATTCCTCGCAACACATCCTCGCACATCTCTGATGGAAACACAGCCATAAGTACTTGTGATGAAAGTACACAGCCACGAAGCAGCTGCAGTCAACACTCCAAAAATATTCGTATTCCTGTAAATTTGGAAAGGGATAAATTCTTTTTTGTCACATCCAGCGGCGCGCGGCGCACGGTCTGCATAAAAAGGTGTTCGTGTCGAGACGTCGCCTGCAGCTCGTAGCGTCGGCAGCCGAAGGACACACATAATAATTAGCTGTTTTCTCAAATAATACGGACAAAAAGATTAATATTTACGTAGGAAATAGGTTTTTAGTTGAGTGTACACTCGCACCAACTGAATCGTGACCCACTGCGGAACCTTTTAGTAGAACAAGTCATAGTGACATCGCATTGCTTGACAAGGGACTTCATTATGACACTTACTGTGAGAACGTTCTATAGTGGGTCAGGACTCAAATGGTTCGACTGTACATTAAGATTGTATAAAAAGTAGGCTGTTTTTCTTTCTTTTTTTCAAACAAGTGCATTAACCGCGTCATTTTGCCCCAGTCGTAGGGACGTGTTGATAATTATAACATTGTTTACAGAGATTTTGACCAGGTTCCCACATCAAGAGTAAGGTAACTTAGACCTTCTAGAAATTGAATGAAGTCTAAATCGAAATGGGTTATTATTTTGACTTGATATACACTTAAGGTCTCCACACAGTGTCATACCATGGCCGTAATAGCAAAGTGTCAGGCGAAAATATATTCTTTGTATCGAAAAGTATGAGACTGTGGGCACAGTCAGCACGTTCAGTAACCAACCGCCGCCGTCGCGTGTCATGTCTGCGTTTGACATTCCGTTTGACACTCCGTCGGACACGTTCCTAACGGTCATGGCATGATATGTAATGTGTCAGACGACCGGATGGCCAAGTGGTTAGAGAAGCTGAATACGAAGCTTTGAGGTCAGTGAGTAAGTATGTTTATCCGTTGCCAAGTATCCATAGTATCCATAGTACAAGCTTTTTATTTATTTATTGTATTTGAAAGTACGTAGACACAAATACTATGTAACAATATTTTGTATTTGTTCTTAGTTCCACTTTTGCTGCGCACGCTCCTCCTGATAATTCGCGCCTAGCGAAGCGTCACTTTTAATCTCAATATTGAGATGAGGACAATATGAAGCTAGTAGGGCTCGGAGCTGCGCGGGCGGCTGCGTTTGAGGAGATGGGATTATGCTTTGACGTGGATCGGGAGTAATATGGCAGAGAGCGAAAGACGATAGGTACTCGTATATGGACTCGTTTTGCAGGTGGTAGGACCTTGTGCAAGGTCCGCCTGGATTGCTACCGCCATCTTGCTCGCTAATACTGCCGTGAAGCAGCAGTGCTTGCACTGTTGTGTTTCGGCGTGGAGAGTAAGACAGTTGGTGAAATTACTGGCACTTGAGGTATCCCATCTTAGGCCTCTAGGTTGGTAACGCATCTGCAATACTCCTGGTGTTGCAGATGTTTATGGGCGGTGGTGATCTATAACTATCAGGAGACCCACCTAAAGCACGTTCCAGACGGTGTTTCTGTTGAAAGCAGCGTCCCAACAGAGGTGACCCTCTCCATCATCATCATCAGCATAATGTACCTACGTCGTACTTGTGGGTCACAGACCTTTCAGAATCGCTTAAAGAGTCGCGGCCAAATAGGCTAGGATTTCGAAAATACAAACAGACATGGATGCACAGAAAAACCAGAAAAAGAGACCATCGCTGGCAATCGAAACCAGGTCCTCAGCATTCCGTGCTGCGTGCCATACCCCTACACTACTCTGGACAGGAGTACAGACACGAATTTCTCCTATGCACACATATCTCAAGTTGCTTTTTTTCTACTACACTACTTAAGTTTCTTTTTTTCTGGTTTTTCCGTGCATCCATGTCTCAATTTGTATTTTCGATATGGTTTACAGGATGACCGTAAAAGTAACAAATTTGGAATTGAAATAAAAAATACAAAAAGACTCCAAATAACCAATCATAATGGGCTAGTATTTCCTAAATGTCCAACTGGCCTAGTCCACTGTCCTCCGCAGAGCACCCAATTAGCAGCTGATAATGCGCGCGCGCCTGAGCGATCGCCGCCATCCGTCAGCTTCGGTATCTCGCACGTTATTGCCCCTCGTTAATAGAAACCTAAGTCGAGGCTGTGGCGCGCACTGTTCCCACTACACTACACTACACGGACGGACGAGACAGTCAATACTAGTGGCTAAGTTATGATATGAGCCTAAACCTAAAATTGCTAAAAGTGGCTCCGAGCGGTAACGTTTCGTGTGCTCTGCCTAACCCATTTGGGAATACAGGCGTGATGTTTGTGTGTGTGTGTGTGTGTGTAAGTTATGAGCTGTAGATTGTGCGAGCCTGTCTTTCACGTATTCAAGCCATGGGGTTAGAAGACGGCTATTTTGAAAATAAAACCTAAATCAATATAATAAAATGTACCCACTACAGTTCTGTAGTGGATTCATGTCTACCCGCATATTGTTCAAAGTCAGAATGTAATGTTTGTCATTTTTTTTTTCTGAACCCATTATTTATGGATCAATTGTTCAGAATTGTTTTAAAACAAATCTAATAATAAAACAGTCTATCTCACACGACACTGAAAAAAAAGAAAGAAAAAAGTTCTCGCTCTCATTGGTACCATCAGCCAAATAAGTGGTCTATCAATTTGTAAACAAGTTCCTATCAAATGAATATGTCGCTAAAGTCAGTTCAAGCTGACAGACACCTCTATTGGCATTATTATTTAATGACATGCAAACGATTATCAATCTCATGAAGATTTAGTAAAAAGCCGGGACTTCAACCAAACCGCCGAATTTAATGGATTATGCGAGCGAAGCCGCGGGTGAAGTCTTGATTTGCTCCTCTGCTTACTGCTCAGGTCAAGTTTTACCATTTTATTTTGATAACATTTTATTGCCATGTCCTCGGTACCGCTCTGCTTTCAGAGCATGACATGCGTGCATGTGAGCTAACTTTGGGGGCGGCAGGTGTGAGCTTGCTTACGGAATCCAAAAGCATGGTTACTTGACTGGTTGTCACGCCATTGGCTTGTTATTTATTTATTAACTTTGGCACACAAAACAAATTGTAAGCATGCAGTACAGTAATGAGAATAATTATGGCAAGAGATCATTTACAATTCAAACTATGTGTACACATCATGAAAAGAGTGATACAATTAAAACTAGACACTAGAGACTTAGTTGACAGATGCGCAAACGTATCCCCTCCACAGCCGCCCAGAGCTTTTTTTATGTGCGTTAACTTAAAGATATAGTTAGTGTTTAGTTTTGTAACTAAGGGACCCCATACAACCCTGTATTTTTTTTGTAATTAATTATTTTATTTTGAAAAAAAAAACTTTCTGCCAAGTTTCTTGCGGCCCATTGCGGCCTATTTACTGAATAAATGATATATGATTCATTTGGTAAAATAAGGTAGCGTGGAAACAGTCACGAGTAGTCACCGCGATTCCGCGCTCCCACCTCGTCGCCGGCGCCCGTTGCCATGGCGACGGCACTATCCCGGATACGGGAAGCCCGGGAACTGAACGCAATAAGGAACTGCAGCTAAAGTAATATGCAGACTGACAAGGGCATGCCGATAAGGAAATCATTGTTTGTTTGTTTAACTCTTTATTGTACAAAAAGGTTACAAGAAATAAAGTGTTAAGTACCTACAATGGCGGACTTAACCCTGAAGGGATTTCTGCTAGTCAACCTTTGAGTGGTAGAGAAGAGCAATCAAAAATAAGGATCGACAAATAGAGCAAAACATTTGATTGTATTTATGCCATGTATAATGTGGTTATTAAGGTTTTTAACTATATATTTATCTTAAAACTAATTGGTAACGGTGAACCCACGATCCTCTGCTTGAGCCACCACTGCCAACCAGTAGGCCACCACGGTTTCCACCGGTCTGATTGCACTTATTTGCCAATTATAGTATGCGGTCGTTGTTGTCGCTCCCGAGTCGGTCGCACAAGCCAACGATGATGGGACACCGTATCATACCTTGACCGTGAAAGGAACGTATGAGGCACGGAATCACAGAATATAATAATATAATACTTAGTGACGGAATGTAACGCGACACGGACTGCAAGATGTCAACGGCGTGTCATACCCATAAGATGCGTAGCGGCACCGTTTTTGCCGCTCCATGCATAGATAGATAGATAAAAAACTTTATGACAATTCTACATAAACAAACGATTCAAATTGTTACATATTTAAATTAAGTTGTCACGGCACAGCCGCGAAAAGGCGCCGACTCATTGTGCTGCGACATTGCTGTCACAGCGCTGATATTCTGCCGGAACCAGTATGCATGGCACGCGACGGCGGCCCCTAGACCTACAATAACATTGTGAAGTACATTTTATCGTACAATAAGACTGAAAGGAGCTCTGAATCCAAAAGATCAATTTATTGCACAATAATACGTACCTACTGCAGAATGTTGTCTTGTTCAAAATATTGCGCAATACTAATGGAAAATGCAATGGAAAAAATATGGTGCAATAAAAATTAAACTCGCTGAAACTTTCAATTAATCATTGCCCAATCTTCAATATTAACCCTAAACGGTTAATAATATTGCACAATTCACAATATAATTGATCATCTAGAGGCCGCCTAAGAACGTGCTAGTGGGCATAGTCTCATACGAGAGAGAGAGAGAGAGACAAACATTTATTTACACATATTCGATACACATAAAAAACACATAAGATGGAAAGAATAAAAAAATAACATCGAATAGTATAAAGTGGGCCCCACTCAGCATACTGTTTCGGCAAGCCGCAGCACTGTTTTTCAGTGAGACCCATTTAAAAACTAAAACATATAAATATACTTACAAACACTATCGTATGACGACACGAACGCCAGCGAAAAGAAGTTCGCAAAAAAACTTTCAATCCGGAAGCATGTATGGTAACACTCGATCAGTTTAACCATTTTCAAAACAGTTAAACCATTAAACCTCAATAAGTCAGGCCAGGATGGTCTGACACGTTCCTATTACGGTCATGGTATGATACGGTCTAGTGGGTCGAGACCTTTAAATGCTTACCGTCTCATGTCTCTCGGTGTAAACTGCCCCTAAACACAAACTATCTAAAAAGTGCATAATAAAGTCAAACAGTACACGCTGAGCTAACTGGAGAACAAACAGACGAAGCATTCATACGGCGGTAGTAAGCCGCGTTAATGCGGGGCTGGATTTAAACGGGGTGGCGGCGTTACCACGGGCCGACGAGGGTAGAGCGAGTGCGTTGAACCATCTCACTCATCATGGACAGCCGAAAGACCACTGCTAGAGAGAAGCTTCTGTCGAAGAACGCTACAGTGACTGGTTCTGCGCTGTCTGCATCCAACGGACAACGGAGACAGTTTAAGAGCGTTTATACCTGCTGAGCTGGCAACGTTGCATTTTTTTTAGTTTTTCTCGATTATTCCATAAAAATTGAATGAAAATTAATAATGTTGTCTGATAGAACACTTTTAATATGTAAGTTAATGTGTCTACTCCAATAATTATTGGTTATTGACTTTTATTTTCTTTAAAAACCGGTCATAAACATTAATTCGTTTCATCGAGAAAAACTATCACAAATGCAACGTTGCCAGCTCAGCAGGGGGCCTACCACGCTCTCTTAATACGATTCAGTTTAGGCTCTAAACTGAACTGCATCGCTATTTCGTACCACGACGTTACTTTTGCGATTCAGTTCAAAAGTGTCAAATTTAGCGATTCAGTATAAGTTACTCATTCTGTCGATTCTTTTGGAATTTTAAGTGTTTTACTTGGAATATTTTTAAATTTCAAGAACTTTTAAACTTTTATTCAAGTTTTATAACTTTTCACTACACATTTTGCTTCTTAACTCCTCATTGATAAAACTAATTTTTCAGTGAGAAAAGACACTCGTGGATTAGTGACAGCGTAAACATTTTATTTGTAATCAACACAATGGTTGCTAAGGACACGGAATGACATAGAGTTAGGGTTTTCCAAAATAAAGAGGTTTTAGTATACAATATTTGGTTTGCATATAGCGGCATCCCTTTCGCGACTTAGCGTTTCAGTTTCGGACCAGAGACAATATCGGTCTTTCATTCACTTGTAAACCATTGAGACTCAGCTCTGAGAAATAAACGTCGTGGTACCAATTTCGACGATTCAGTTTAGGTGACTAAATTGAACTGCTCTGCGTTTGGATCGTTTATGAAAAGATCATGGTAGGCCCCCAGCATGCTCCAAGCTGCTGCTGAGCAGAGCGGCGGCGCGCAGTGCGCGTGTTGCTGCAGCCGCTGAGTCGCGTTGCTCCGAAGATGAAGGGCTACGGATTAGCCCGAAACATGTCAAGCTAAACTCGATTTAAGACGTGAGTTATCCGGGACAGTATCAATTAATATGAATGCGCTTTTTGATGTTTTGCTAAAAATTACATACATAACATAATACGTTTTGTTGCCTCTCAAGCAAAATATCGTGGGTTCAAGCCCGGGTTCGCATATCTGAGTTTTTCGGAATTCCTGTACAAAATTACGTTTGACGAGCTTGTTATATGAAGTTCCCGAACCAAATTGGGTGGGGGTGAAGTACAGCCCAAACCCTCTTAGTCTATGAGGAGGCCTGCGCTCACTAGCGGGAAATGTATAACGTCGTGAAAACTCGAAAGCAACTCGACCCAGCAACCACCAACAAGGGTACCGCTTATGGTAAAACGAAAACTTTTTAATAGGTACCTGAAACTTTTCAGCCATATTTCAGAGTGTTTCAAAAACTCTGGAGTCGACCGAATTGTTCGGGATGTATTTTTGTTTCATCCCGTTTTATGCTACTTGACGAGATTTCCGATGTCGGGTTTGGCGCGGTCACATATTTGACAACGTTCTATTTATATTGTTACCAGATTTTAGGCTGAGTTTCCACCAGAGATGTGCAAGGATGTAATGAGGGCTATCGCGTATGAATTCGCCGCTAGAGGCGCTAGTGTAGCGTGAGGTCTCCGAAATGTTAGATCTCATATTTTTTGGGTGAGCTACGCGGGTTTTTATAATTAGAATAATTTTGTGAATATTTTGCATTATCTGAAATTAATTATGGCAATTATCAAAAAAAAAAAAAATCAAAATATCTTTATTTCATATTCATAAGTAAGTAGATTTACAGTAGGTACCTGGGGCGTCCCTTTAGGCTAAAAAGTCTGTGTTAGAACGCTCCGCTCCTCCAACATTTTTAACACGTATTACTTATTGACAATATTATATTACAAGTAACAGTATTTTATAATATCTAATTAATATAGAGAGTAACAAATAAATAAATAAGCCTCGTAGATGTACACATATTAGGTCATCTATCCTGTGTGTGTGTGTGTGTGTGCGTTAATAAATTGCATTTTTTCAATTTGCAGATTGCAATTGCCGTTTTTAATCACCAGTTTGGATCAAAATGTGAACACCTTTAATCATATACGAATACAACTAGTTAACTTTTTACAACTAAAGCACTGCAACAAATTTATTAAAATTTCGAATGGAAAAAAGCTTGAACTTCATAGCAGAAACTACGAGTAGAATATACCAGGGAATATTTATAATATATTAAATTATGTATAAATATAAATCGAATTAGTATTATGTAGCAAATTACGTATTAATAATTTTGTACTTACAAAGGAAACAAAATTATGACTTCATCTTATTACTTCTTTTATTCATGATCATCATTATTACGACTTCACTAAAAATGTTTAGAACTCCTGCTCCTGTGACCTTCTGGAGTCCAATGTTATCCTGAATGGACTATAGGCGATGTGTAATTTGTAAGGAATATAGTTTTAATGGTTGACTCCTTCGACCCGCGTCGACAGACACAGCATAACTCCTCTCTTCGTGTGAAGCTGGAAGTCATAAATGCGCCTGAAATAGTATAAACAATAAGCCAATTATTGATTTTAATCAACGGACTTTAAAAAAAGCAGTACTTAGGTCTCCATGAGTTGTTTTTTATGTATGTTCAAATTTCTCAAGAACGGTCGAACCGATTTGAAAAATTCTCATTTTGTTTAGAAGAGTATACTTGGTGGGCCCTGTAACAGGAGCAACAAAATTAAACGACAGCTTCCACTCCTCATCTTTAGCTAATTTAGTTCTAAAACTTTTGGAATAAACTTGTAGGTTTATGATATTTATTATAGTTTAAAGTTTAATTAGACGGGCTATGTATTGCGAAATCCGTCATTTTGTCACGTAACAGGCGACGTCATTTTAGGCTATTGGATGCCGTACATTGCAAAATAGGAAATAAATAGAAATAGAAAACGTTTATTCGCATTTCGCAAATTACATAAACACAAAATAAACAAGTATAAAGTAAATATTAATGAAAGTATTTGCGAAATCGCGAAACGGTCTTAGCAAAAACCAAAAACCCATTTAATTTGTTTGGAGTAAACATAATGATAAAATTACTTAATTTTTGAAAGTTGCAGAACTAAAGTAGTTCCATTTGAGTAGCAGAACCTGTGTTTTAATTTTTTGCTCCTGTTACAGGGCCCACCAGAAGGTGCCATAGTCATAAAGTTAGGATCCGCCAATGTTTTTGTACACATACATAGGCACAGATCGATTCCCAAGAGCTGGCATGAATGAACTGAATATCTGAATGAAAGTATCTATTTGAATACACATTCACACAAATGTCATGCATCTATCATTTTCCTACAAAAATGTCTTAGTGACATTACTTTCGTTCAATCCATTCGTTGCTCTCGTGAATCAACCTGTACAAATATAACATACTATGCAAAAACTTTGAAGTAAGAGTAAATATAAATTAATCCATACTAACATGATAACATCGAAGAGTTTGTACGTGTTAATCCCAAGGACTACTAAACCAATCCAATGCTATTTTTTTTTGAAGATACGTAACTAGAAGGTCACGTAGGTTAGATTCGTCCCCGAAAAGAACAAAGTTCACGCGGGACGTCACAAAGTTGCGAGCGGCAGATAGTTTCGGAAACATCACTTACGTCCCGGCCGGCAGCGTGGCGATTTTACGCGGATTGTGCAAAAAATCATCCATGTTCAGATGATTTATGACCATGAGACCCTGCAATATGCAAAACAGGAGTTATTTACGTTGCATCAGATCTAAAGAGATTAGGATCCAGAGAATCGAGCTCTGTAGATACGTCACTGCGAGATGTGGTGGCAACGGCGTGGTTGCTTACATGTCTATCGGGAAACGAAGCTACTACGCAGTGCGAGAAAGAGGAGCGAGGAAGTAGAGCGGAGAAACAAGCGCGAGCGGGACAGCAGGAAAGCTCCGCGAATGGAAAAACAGTCCGCAACTCCGCTCTGCATTATCCCCCCTAATGCACAGACAGCCTTAGGCTGTGCGTTGTTTACCAGTCAATCAATCATCATCATCATGTCAGCCGAAAGACGTCCACTGCTGGACATAGGCTCCCCAAGGCTCTCCACTCAGACCGGTCTTGTGCTTTCCGCATCCACCGCGATCCCGCGATCTTAACCAAGTCGTCGCTCCATCTTGTTGGAGGCCTACCGACAGCTCATCTCCAGGTCCGCGGACGCCATTCGAGAACCTTCTGACCCCATCGGCCATCAGTCCTGCGAGCAATGTGCCCCGCCACTGCCACTTTAGTTTCGCAATCAATACTCCAATACCAATAGCAGTCAATCAATACTTTGTGTCAATCACCTAAATCTAACCTAACTAAGGCTGCGTTTCCAACTAAGATATGCGAAGATGCGACCTGAGGAATGTGTTTATAATGATTCATGATTCATGAACCAATAGAAAAGCTTCATTCATCTATCCTCGCTCACCGCAACTCTAGTCGAAACGCTCAGCGGAGCGAGAATAGATTATGCTACGAACCCTCGCACTTCTCTGGTTGAATCGCAGCTTGCACCTAACCTTACCAATGTGTATGCAGCAGCAACTTACAGGTAGCATGCAGCAGTTCCGATCGTATTTAAAGCGTATCTGCTTCCACAGCAACGATATGACGGGGTTCTTGCACGACAAATTAGACACTATGTGGTCTGGCATCCTCTTGTTTTTAACCAATTTGTAAACGCGTATTGTCGTCTGGAACAAGTTAAAAGTTAAGTTTATTTTGCAAATATACCATAGATGACTCTTTTACTGTCTTCCGACCCAAACTTCTACCAGCACTTTCCCATCCATCCCACCACCATCATTGCCAATTCTTTTTGGCCGCAAATACTTGACAAAAAAAGCAGACCATTAAGTTAAAATAGTTTAAAATTTTACTTTAAGGCAAACCTTGGCTTATCGTTGATACCTGGTAATTCGGTGATACTACTTTATTATCTTACACAGATCTCACTATGAGGAATTGCAAGCTACAAAATTGATGCTTGGTTAGCAGCGTTTTAGTTTGCATTTCACCACTGTGAGCTCAGCGTAAGATTATAACACAGTATCACTGAATTATCAAGTATCACCAAGGTTGCCTACATTTCTGACACCGAGTTTCCTGAATGTTCAGTCAACCAATTTGATTCTAGGCTACCACATAACCTGGTCATTGTAACATTTTACGTCATCCAATATGTTTACGCAAAACGTAACATCGTAGGTCGGGTCGTGTAGAAGTCACTTCACGGGAATGTGTGATGGACCCTTAAATCATTTTTATTGTTTTTGACAGCCTATGTATGTCAATGGACCGGTCACTCATTCGACCGGGCAGTCATTCAAAGTCACTGAGAGACGTTGCACGTCCGTAACGGTCTCGGGGTCAGAGCGGAGCTCTCAGTGTCAAATCGTGTCATTAAGTAATCTAAGGTCATCTCAATCATATTTATAGATATAAACAGTTGTACGGTATCAGTAACGCGAAATATAGTGGTGAACGTAATCGCAGTTTGATTTCATCGTCATAACCTCAACCCTTCACAAGACACCGGCGGCAGCAAGTTCAGGAGGCGGCAGCTGTCCAGACCGATCCCAGGGGCTCGGGAGAGGGTCTGCCTTCACATCGGCATCATCAGCGACGACCAAGGCGCGGCCTGCACATCGAACCCGCGAGGCCAGCGGTTTGGTCTAAGTATTAACGTAAGCGAAGCAGGGTGCGCACGCACATCATAATCAAATCAACCCACCGGCAGTTCTCAGGGCGAGAATTGCCACCACAATAAGTATTGCTATAGACAAAGCAAAATTATTTACTATGGCAAGGTTCAATAGTGGCCTAGAAATCAAATTGGTTGACTGTACCTACCAGCAAGGGCAAGGTCTTCTTCACAACGGTCAGGTTCATTTCGATGGTCCTCCTGTTCCTGACGCTCACCACCCTCACGGCGTGCTGGATCGGGACTGCTTCGTAATCCTCTTTCGGAAGGTGGCAATCTTCTACTGACGTTAACTCGTGATTGGGTAGCTGTGAAAACGTTCATATTTTTTTGATTTCTAATAAAACGGGACAGTCAATATGTAACATGGCAAACCTCCGCGGTGCGCAACTGGCCGCATGCAGAAAAACAAAATTCTAAATTCTAAATTATTGAGACTCTTTTGTTTTTTTCCGTCATTGGCAAGGCACTATTTGGCAAGGCGTAAGCCGAAATTTAGTTTTCTTTAGAAATAAATAATAATTTTACTCGGTGATATCTAAACATTTCACTAAGCTACTTGTGATACTTAAGGGTTGCCTCTATTGCAGGTATTGTAAGTATTATTTGAACTAAAAGACTTTATTTGCTCCTCCGCGACCTTTAAGCCAATTTCCATTGATATGGACCTCCGCAAAGTAACGCCTGATTCAATAAATATTATTTTCTCTATTTCTAACACGTATTTCTATATTTTGCAAAACCTTATCCAAGTCTCGTTTAGCTTTCTATCGCTGGTCCGACACTAAAACGAGACTTGGATGAGCGCTGCAAGCAAACAGTAAGCAGCCGGGTGTTTTATTCCAGCCCTTCCTTTTTCCTGGTGATTCTTCTTATCTCCGCTTCCACTCCGCTCCGCTGCCTCGGAGCAGATCGCCCGGCGCGGCTGGACGCTATTAACCTCAACACCCAGCGCTGTTTCCCTACCTGTCCTTCAAGTCTCAGGCCAGTGTTTTTTGACAAACTTTTGTACAAGAGCAGTGCTGACTGAAATAATTGTATATATTTTTCTTTTGTATTGTATTTTTATTTCGTAACCACTTGCCTTTTTACAAAGGCTAGCTGGCTACAAATATTACAATAAATATGCTTACTTGTAGCAATATGTTTTACATGTAATTTATAGGAGCAAGGAATTTCCACTCGAGATGGCACAGGTCCAAGGCTGCATTTCCACCAGAGATGTGCGAGTATATACTGTTGCTAGGAGAGTATTTTCCATGAACCAATAAAAACGCTTCATTAACCTATCCTCGAACAGCGCCGCTCTGGTGGAAACAGCTGAGCGGAGCGAGGCTGTAAATGAAGCGTTTCTATTGGTTCATGAAAAACGCATTCCTCGCAACACATCCTCGCTCGTCTCAGGCTAGTTACTACGACACTCGAAACTCGAAGTTCGTGTCGTGCGGTCCCTCTGACACTTATACTATTTAATACGAGAGCGAGAGGGACCGCACGACACGAACTTCGAGTTTAGACGTAGCCCTGCTGGTTCAAACGCAGCCTAAGCCAGTGTAACCAATTATATATACATGAGTGAATAAAACTATATAATAAAAGCCATGGTAGTATTAGTATTTATTGGACTTATCACAAGGTTCGTTCAATAGAGTGTGTAAAGTTTCCAATCCAAACATTGAGCCAACGTGGGAACTACACCCCGAGCTGTCTCTTTCTAAGAGGCCTGCGTCCACCACATGAGGAGAAATACGTACCTAGACTACAAATAAATGCAAATGTCAGTATGTCCGTCCGACCCTCTTCTTCGAACTCTGACGTTGAAGAAAGATGGCTGCATCTTAATAATAAAAATAATGTTTATTTGTCAGAGAGAGTGTACAGAAATGGTCTTAAGCTATGAATACATTATGGATCTCCTCATTGTAATAAACTTACTAAATAAACTTAATAACTTATAGTAGGTACTTAAATATCATGCTTCACATCTTAATCCTATAGGAACTCGTTTATACTATAAAAAAAATTTCAGATAACCATGCTCGAAACATTTTTCGAAATACTTTTTAAGTCATGCTCTTGAATCTGTTTCGAAGTTTACATACATATATTGTGGTGGCCGAGTGGTTTGACATATGGCCTCTCAAACAGGGGGTCGTGGGTTCAAACCCCGGCTCGCACCTCTGAGTTTTTCGAAATTCATGTGCGAAGCAATTCAATGGTATGTGTGAAGTTCCCAATCCGCACTGGGCCCGCGTGGGAACTACTGCCCAAGCCCTCTCATTCTGAGGGGAGGCCTGTGCCCTGCAGTGGTACGTATATAGGCTGGGATGATGATACACATCACGCAGCTGTTTTTAGATGTCTTTGCCACCTTTAAACGGAAAGTCTGAAAGATTACATAGAACTTACATGGAACGCTGTCTTACCTTAGCAAGCGCCGAATCGCAACCAGCTGCATAGAAAACAACGATAAAATAAACTATTACGTGTGTTTTCCTCTTCATCGCAAACTACGTTATGATTAGTGAAGGCTGGCAAACGATGAACATCACTGATAACTAGGACATGATCATTGTGAACTGATGTAGTTAAAAACAAATCAAGCAGTTTTTAATTCATTTTTCCAATTATTTGGTTTTGCTAAACTATTATAATTATACTGTTGAGATTTTAACGGTATACCTTAACCTATATCCTCAGTCGCCTCTTACGACATCCACGGGAGAAATGGAACTCTAAAATCTCTTTCAGAAAAGAGAGGAGTTGTATGTCAATAGTCAAAGAAACAACAATTTAAAACACGCCGAAGACAGTTCCCTTTATATTGGCTAACAACTAGGGATGGGATCCGACCGCGGCTGTCGATATATCCATATTTTAATTGAGCTTCAAGTCTGCCAAGCATTAAGGATTGAGGTATGCATGCAGATTGTGATTTTAAACATGATCCAAAATTAGTGTTTCTAGCTTAGTTAATGCTGGACAATAATCGTTCAATAAGAAAAATAATTAAAATTAATAATGCGTTGACTGTTCAAATCTACATCAGATCGTATCCACCACGATGAGAAGTAACGCCCAGACCGGCAAGAAAAATGGTATATTACGAATAATGTTACGTTACGTGTAATGTCTACGATTATGACGATTACGATTGACCATTTAAAAAAAAAGAAAAGATTCAAATCTATTGTCAAGAAAACATTAATATGTAAGACGTATTATAAAATTAATGATTATATCATGGACAGTGATATTTGGAAATAATTCCGATCCGCATTTGCAATCCCTCATTCCAAATAGCGCATTTACTGTGTTAAAAACGAAGTTGTGTTAAATAGTTGTGATGTATAAATATCATTTAATAGTATTGTAAATCTGTTTAAAAGAATATGCCTTGTTGAGTTTCTTGCCGGATTTTTCTCAACAGAGGTTTTCCGAACCGGTGGTAGATTTTTTTGATATTCATAAGTGCTTGTTATAGCCTAAATTGAATAAAGATATTTTGACTTTGACTTTGACTGAATTTTTGTAAGCTACAATTTTTGTTTCATAAATTTTTCTCCCAAAATCGTAAATTAATAAAATTGTGGTTAGGTTAGGTTTATTTCTAAAATAAACTGCACAGTTAATTGATTAAAAAAACAAAATTGTGGTAAAAAATAGGTACAATTACGACAAAAAATACATTATAACTTAAAACAATTTATGCGAGCCGATATGTACCCCGTATCGATACAATGAATCGACTCATCGACAACCCTGAGAGTCGCCGCGGGGCGCAACACTCGGGATTATGATAGAAAATCTTGCAACAATAAATTGTGGTTCCGGCGTTAGGGTGCGGACATACCGACATATGGCAGAGTTTACTAGAAAAAAAGCCGTGATAGCTTAGCTGTTTGTTCTATTTGTAGGTACTAAGTATTCCATGTTCTTTTTATTATTCTTTCCTTCTAATGTAGTTTTCTGTGTATCGAATACGTGTAAACGTATATATATGTATCTCTCTCTTTCTATCTCTGAAGAAAATCTGATATGTGTGAAGTTCCCAATCAGCACCGAGCTCGCGTGGGAAGTACAGTGGCGGAATGAAAACGTTGACTGGTTTTCGAATAAATACATTTACACGTTGCAAGCACATGCTACCTTTTTGAATGACTTTACGATGGAATATGTTATAGTCGGTCGATAAAGCAGATACTGATAAATAACTTATACTGAGCAAGCAAAAGCAGACCTTAAGGTGGCCCTTTAATTCCAAGACTATACAAGCATCGAGCGATGGAAAAAGCTATGCTTGGAGTTTCTTTGCGCAATAGAACAGATGTTTGCTGAAGAACCAAAGTCACCGATATAGCTCGAAGAATATTATGCAAGTTGAAGTGGCAAGGAGCGGGCCACATCGCTCGAAGGACAGATAACCGTTGGGGGAGAAAATTCCTCGAGTGGCGACCACGAACCGGAAGACGAAGCGTTGGCAGGCCTCCCACCTGGTGGACTGGCGAAATCGTCAGAGTTACAGGCTTATAGAGTGGGTGCAAGTGGCAAGTTTATTCATTGTGGCGTTGTAAGGGAGAGAGCCTTTGTTCAACAGAGGACGTCTTCCGGTTGATGACGTGTGAAATAATATGATATTTTGTAAAGATCAAAAAGGGATGATCATTTTCCTTGTGTGTTTGTCCGTGCTTCCTCCGTAATGAACTCACAGTCAAGTGAGCACCGCCCTTACAGGTTCAGTACAATCGCGAGCATTCTAAAAGGTTCGAATTCAATAGCAGCGACAAAAGAGGAGGAAAAGGCTTTATTTGTAGTTTCAATAACAAACGAACTACTTAACTGTACTGGGCGTGTATACGCGATGGACAGGGAGCTGAGATCTAAATTTATACACGCATAAATAGATACAAGGTAAAAGTCATCCGGAATTATAACCATTCAGCCAGTTATATTTATAATATTTATTAGTTTTAGTTCTGTAATTGTTTTTTTATAATATTAGTTAAGTAAATATTTGTTTTTCGCTGATAAATTACATTTAAGTTTTTAACTAGTACATAACATTCAGCTAGTTGTCTGGCAGGCTCAATTATCTACGCGATAATAATTAAGGACTGCAAAAATTCTAACCAAACTTAAAGTACCTAATCAAAAATAATTATGATTTTCAAACAAAACGTAAGTTAGGCGTTTTGTTTTGTGCTTTGACGCAATTCTAACTTCATTATCATGTACAGTCACGTCTAAAAATATGTATACAAAAACAAGGTTGCATAAATATGTAGTCATACATTGTATCAAAAATATTTATCTATTACTGACACCAAAAAATTGTATTCATTAAACTTTTTCAGTATTATGTAATCACAAAATGCTTCAGAAAGTTGCATACTTAAATAAATTCCATTTAAATGTATCCACCTCGTAGGCAAAATAAGTATACATGAATGGGTTCCATATACATATAACCACACCAATTTGGCAAATATTTGTATACGCCGTTTGATTCATAAATATGTAAACACGATTTGATATTTTGATTCGTTTTGAAGAATTACTGTTTTGTTAAGATTACATGTCTGTCTCTTTCGTAACCTGCATGCGGGCAGGGACATACATACTACGAATCCATACTCCATTAAAATAATATTATATACTGGTGACCCGTTCCGGCACAACACGGTTACGGTATACATAGACACCGTGAATCACACATTTATTTGTGAAAACCGCATCAAAATCCGTTGCGTAGTTTGAAAGATCTAAGCGTACAGACAAAAAAAGCGACTTTGTTTTATACTATGGAGTGATGAATTGAAAGTAACTCTGTCTGTTCTGGTATCACGTCGAAACCGACTGGTTTCGACTGTCAAGGGGCTGAACATAGGGTACTTAGTTTTTATCTCCAAAAGCAACCCTTAAGGGGAGAAAATGGGGGATGAACTGACTGGAGTGAGCTGGATGAAATTTGGTATGGATATATTGAATTTTTTATACACCATCAAGATCACCAAATACTTGGAAACGTCCAGAGTGGTCATTAATATCGACTAAACCAAAGCGATCATTGTTCGGGTCATCCACTGAGGACAGATCCACTGAAGCATCTATAATTTGCAACAACAAACCACTAACAATTAACAATATAATTAAAATAAAAACAAAAAAATGCTTAGTGCACCTTTCTGAGAATGACCCTAAACTGAAATACTCAATATTTACAAGTCAATTCAATCTAAGGACTGTCAAGTGCGTCATAGAATAATCGTGAGATAGACGTATGCAGTGACAAGTCCGCACTGTTTTCGTGAATTGTCAAATCAGTTAAATATACAACTTACGATTCTATGCCAGTCAGACAAGGTTTGTTGTTGCAGTCTGGATACATATTTATGAATCAAACGGCGTATACAAATATTTGCCAAATTGGTGTGGTTATATGTATATGGAACCCATTCATGTATACTTATTTTTGCCTATGAGGTGGATACTTCTAAATGGAATTTATTTAAGTATGCAACTTTCTGAAGCATTTTGTGATTACATAATACTGAAACAGTTTAATGAATACAATTTTTTGGTGTCAGTAATAGATACATATTTATGATGAAAATGTGTGGCTACATATTTTAAATTTTTTTTGTGTATACATACTTTTAGACGTGACTGTACACCCTCACCATCCTTCACCCTCCTTCTATCTGTATCATTCCTGTCAACTATCATCCTTAAATAGTGCAGTTACCGCTACATTAGCACCATGCACCATCGAATAAAAACCTCCACCTAAGAACGCTACAATGAACAACAACTAGTCGGCTGCTTCCACCTTCTTTGAAAATTCTTCTTCTTCGTTCAAAAATTTAAACTTGTTATTTTTAGTTTGCTTGCCAAGATTTGTTGATTTTGAATTAATTTTATTGATTATGTATTTTGATATATTTGGTCTTCAGTTACTAAAATAAAATGGTTCTTTATTGAATACCGCAAATAAACAATTCGAAAAAATGTTCGATGAAAACGATCTTTTCAGGCTTTTATCTGAGACCTGATTGTTATCACACACACATCGAATCACATTTTTTTTTCACAACTTCTTTCAGTCACGAGTTACAAGAAGAGGATATATAGAAATGATGAATGCGGTTTAATGTTTATTAATTGCATACATGTAGTACAGTAAAAATCAGATGGTATGATATATTAAAATAAGATCGTACATGCTACCCAAGTAGGGTGTTACAATGTCTTAAATCCAAAATTTGGGTAAGCATAATATCGTTGCAATGCGAATCATTAAAATTCCGGAATAAATTGCATTGCATAGAATAATAACATTGGTGAAAACAATAAAATACAAAATGAAAACATTGCGGTTGTGAACTTCAGTGCGTTAGATAATTAAGGCCTCTGGTCCTAATAATTTTGTACATTATTTTACTAGTTTTTTTATGCTCTCTATCTTTCAATAAGCCTGTCGGTAACGATTTTTTGATGTTGATCATAAAAAAAATAGTTATAATAGTTTTAAATTATTTATTAATAGAATTGAGTCGCGGTCTCCCGCGCTACGAATGGATTTATCGAAGTAACTCGATACCCACCCACACAATATATTTATTTTTGATTCATATTGTGAAGAATAAGAAATCATGGAAATGTACGTAAATACAGAACAATTGGGAATAGACACTACATTCTTTTTCAGTTATGCTGATTTGAACAGGTTCCGAAATAACATTCTATTGTTTGTTTTATGTACAATGATAAATAAAAGTATCAGTAAATATTTCAAAAACTCCACATTAAAAGTACTAAGCCGTTATTATTATTATTGCTCTTCAATAATTATATTCAGAGGACCGAATGGTCAAGTGGTTACCTGACTACGAAGCTTGAGGTCTCGGGTACGATTCCCGGCCGGGGCAGATGTATACTTATACTTTCCATAGTACAAGCTTTGATTAGTTTGGGACTAGGTCAATTGGCGTCCAGTGTCCCATGATATTTACTTATTTATTTATTTGAAGAAATATATTTACATAACCCCGCAGACGGCAAATTTTTTATCGGCCGATAGTTTAGTTGGGCTTTTTAATCAGTTAAGAAGTCTGCAAGTGCGAAAAACTTCAATGACGCTTACAGTTTAACATACAGACAATGGTGTCAAACTGAAAACACTTCTCCGTTGGCGTCAGAGGTAAAAAAGCTCAGACGTGACAGCCCGGGTTCTAACCCAAGACAAAGATCAAACCACAACTCAAGGCTACTACGTCTAATTTAAGCCCATAAATCATCATCATCATATCAGCCGTAGGACGTCCACTGTTGGACATTAGGTCTCCCCCATAGACTTCCAGTTGCTTCGGTCGGGAGCGGCCTGCATCGACCGTCCGAGCAACTAATTAAAGTTTTATTTATTTGTCTGGTTTTTTATTCCCTTGAGTGTCCTCGTACCTACGCCCTTCTCGGCTTCGCTTTGTTTAGACTTGAAGAAATGAAAGTCTCTTAAATATCGCGCGACCTTTGCCGACCCTCAGGGTCGAGGACTGACCTTTCCAATGCTGCAGCAGTTTACCACTATTAAGTATAAATATCGCGGTCCGATGATCTCTTCGAGGATCACTCAACCAAACCATTGGGTACTGCTCATTATTCGTTGAGCACATGTTTATAGGTAAACCGTCCAAGTGCGAGTCGGGCTCACGCAATGACGGTTCTGCACTAATTTGTAGGTACGTCCGGATGAGTAGCTATATCTACTTCGTTACGACTAATACAATAAAAAAATCCGGTGTTAGCAGGGTACTGCTTCTAAGAGAAATGTCAGCCGTGTTGAATCATTTTATGTTGGTTGATTTGAACTCCATTAATAGGGATGGATGACAACTGGGTTAAAAATATATCAATCCACTTAGTCCGTCAGCTAGATTATGGGAAAACATGGGAAGACGGACGGACTGAACAGTTTTTTTAGTCGTCTAGCCTATTTTAAATTTTACTTTTTGTTGTTGTGATCTTTTACTGTTCTTGAGATTCACCCGTGTCCAGACGGTTGGGCGGGTACTCACAGTGCATTAATTTGGTTACTTTTTGTCATCATTCAGGTCCCTAAAAATTGTTTATATAGGATACCGCGGCCTTCGCTTCAGTATCAAATCTGTCTTTGAATTAAATCAACTGAGACATAAACACAATCAGTAAAGTAAGGCAGGTACACTAGTGCTTGTTACCTTGATAACACCACCGACTGGTTCGTTATTATCGGACATACCTCGACCACTAATAATCATCATCATCATCGTCTCAACCGTGGCACGGCCATTAAACGGGTGCGTTTTAAGTCCTAATTATCGGAAGTCCGAAAATGTTTCTCATACCATTTTACATCATGACGATCACTCTTCATTTTTTAAATACTAACGATTGAAACTCATAATCATCGGAATTCATAATAATCACTAATCATACACCTTGTTCATGCTAATATTGGTTTTCATATAGTTTCTTATACTAACGATTGAAACTCCTAATCATCCTAATTCATAACGCCAATTATTCATAACTTTGTTAATACTAATATTTGTTTTCATATATTTCTTAATCATAAGTGTTATTTATCCGCATTATTGACGTGCAGGGACTTGGAAAATGTTCGATGGTGCGAAATTATGTATTTAAGGAAGGACTCCGTGAGGTACGACGACGAGCGAAGCAAGGAGGAGTGTTAGGTAGAACTGTGACCTTACAGCGCGAGAGCCGAGCGAGCGAAGCGAGCGTGCCGCGGCAGCGGCCGGCGAAGTGCCAGGACCGAACATATTTTTCACCGTTATGAAAAACAATATTATGAGTTCAAATGTTTTCTTATTAATGCCATTATTAATAAGAAAATTATGATATTCGTCTGTTATGAAGGAAATTTTTCAGAAAAACAACATTATGAGTTGAGATGGTGTTCTTAGTACCTAATGACGTTATGAGTAAAAAAAATATGAACACTGTCTGTTATGAGTTCCGATGTTAGTAATAAAAATGTATGAACAAAAAAGTATGAGGAAAAAAATTATGAAGAGTGATTATTATGACCACAGAAGGGTAGTAAAATAAAAAATAGGAATAAGAATTTTATGATAGTCAATATGGACCCCTATTAAACATGGGCCTCCTCCATCTTAATTATTGTTCTGTGCTAAGTACACGCAATAAAGGCTTTCTTAATATTTTTATCTTCAAGAGTGTTCCTGTTCCGTATGCCTGTTCCAGACATTTTTAATTTATAGCCGATGCTATTAGGAATAGCTGTGTGACAGGCTTAGTGGAATCAGGGCAATGGAGCGCGCGCCTAATGTTCTCAGTATAACGCCATTACAGGAGCCTCTCGCGCGCAGCGGAGACCGCCGCAGCAGGCAGCAGGCCAGGGCTTGACCCTCAACAATACACTACAAGTCTTTATCGAACACCAACATAAGCAGTACAGAAAACACAAATATATAGAGATTTTCTAAGGTACGAAATAGGCCTTATCGCTTCAGAGCGATCTCCTCCAGGCAATCTTTACAATAGTCAGATGTAAGGAAAAGATTTCAGCAGGTGGTGCAATTTACAGTATATTGTAGCAATATTCAGGAATACATGAAAAAAAAAATAAGTTTACAATACATCACGTTTCCACCGCGAGCAGAACGGACTAATTAAGGAATTAGTTTTACACTCCACAGTAAGCTGTGTACCTACCTAGTATACTCAGCGGCACAAAATTTGAACCACTCTCCATACAAAATTACCTATTACCACAGAATAAGTAATAGTACAAGTATTATTACTGCATATATTCGAGGGCTAGATTTTTTGCCGCTCAGTATATGATATATATCCACCAACAAATATTTGAGCGGAAAGGACAAAACGAAAAAAACTAATTAAAATGAACTCTCTCTCAGTTATGGAGACCGGAGTGGTGTCCTTACGAAGTCCGTTCAACTACGTTTTTTGCAGGTGGTAGGACCTTGTGCAAGGTCCGCCCGGATTGCTACCACCATCTTGCTCGCTAATCCTGCCGTGAAGCAGCAGTGCTTGCACTGTTGTGTTTCGGCGTGGAGAGTAAGACAGCCGGTGAAATAACTAGCACTTGAGGTATCCCATTTCAGGGGTCTAGGTTGGCAACGCATCTGCAATACCCCTGGTGTTGCAGATGTTTATGGGCGGTGGTGATCTCTTACCATCAGGAGACCCACTTGCTCGTTTGCTATCCAGTCAAATAAAAAAAAAACTAACAATGGTAAATTACTACCTGAAAAACTACCTGATGAAACCTACACAAATCAGCGAAGGAATTCAATGATTCATCGACGTAAGTTTTCAATTTTAGACGACCAGATGGCCATTTGGTTAGAGAACCTAACTACGAAGCTTGATGTCCCGGGTTCGATTCCCAGGAGATATATTTGTATGAATAATACGAATCTTTGTTATTGGGTCTTGGATGTTTAACTATATATTTAAGTATGTATTTGTCTATATGTATAAGTATGTTTATCCGTTGCCTGGTATATTCATTACAAGATTTGCTTACTTTGGGATTAGGTGAATTGGTGTCCCGTGATACTTTTATTTTTAATTTAATGTAGTTTATTTTTATAACACATCAAAATAACTAATCAAACCAAAATTTTACAAAACAAAATTACAAATAAAAAATACCCTGGAGATCGCCCACTTGGGGCATCAGCACCAGGACGGAGGCCGCATTGCCCCTCTGCACCGCCAAACTTAGGCGCTGGGCAAAGAAGGTACCAGCCCTATGGTCGCCTGAGACGCCGAAGAGCTTGTCCCGTGATTTATTTATTATTTAATCAATTCAATCCGTACCTTCTGGACCCGCCTGGTAACAACGGCCCAAGCCTTCTCATATTAAGAAGAGGCCTGTGCCATTAGTGGCCTCATAGGCTGGGATGAAACGAGCACCAACACTCAATTGGTTAATCCTACTTCCAGGCAAGCAGAGCTCGGACCTGGCCCTCACAAAGTGCAAAACTCGAATTTCGTATGTTGCCGTCCCACAGACGCTTATGTCATTTAATACGCGAGTGAAAGGGACGGTGCGATACGAACTTCGATTTGCGAGTTTCTTAGCAGCCCATCTGCTGTGTTGTCTCCGCTGGGCCATTACCCTTGATTTATTAGATTCCTATCCATTAAGGGCCGTGGGCTGCGAGCGGCCGAATCGAATTAAAAAACCCTCCGACTCGTTTTATATCGAAAAGTGGCTTCAAGACGCGGTGCTGTAGATAAGTAAAACATAAGAAATTAAGATGTACTAGTTTTAAAACGTCGTTTCTCACCTGAAATTTCGGAATGAATGAATTGTGCCTTCTGAAACTGTTCTCTGAAATGGTTGTCTGGAAGAGATCGCTTTGTCTACCGTGAATGTATGTGTGGTATATAATTTTTTTTGTACTGATTTGTGGTGTGCAAATAAAGAATATTTGTATTTGTACCTATTCTCTAAATGAAAAAGTGCACATTTTGGAAAAATGAGCATTTTGAGACTATTCCATTCCATATCTTTTTGTATGTAAACAATAATCAAACGTTTAGTAGATATTACAGCAGAACGCGTTGTGTGGCGACGATTCTCGAGTACTTAAATACTCATTAGCAAGAGGAGCGAGTCGCAAACGCACGTACCTAGAGTATAACAAATGTTTATTTTACTTGCTATGCGATTTTGCGCGGGATGAATTTAAACGGAATCAAATCTTTAGCCTCCTGAGTCCTCGCGTACTTTATAAAGGACCAATTAACACTAAGAATAACGGCCGAATGTACTTTATAAAGTACAAATTGTTCATTGAATAAAGAATTCTAAGAATTTTGAAATAATATTCAAAATAACAAAGCAGGTCAACCACGTCTGGTCTTAAGCACTAAGTTTGTTAAAAGATGTCAGGACTCACAGGAGGCTTCAATGTGCAGTTTGAATGAGAAATGCAAGTACAGTCAAGGGCATAAATATACATAATTAATCTTCATCTTCGTTATTCATCAGTATTAAAAAAATAAACTCATTTATGTATGACTAAATCATAATAAAGATAGCCATAATCCCATAACAGGGTGTCCAGCGCCATCTAGCTATTATCAAGTAATCTCAGGGCCGGTGTAAATAATGCACGGGGTAACCGGCCGCTAATGAATGGTTTAACTGCGGTTCAACCGGGCTTCCGCTGAGGAAATTGCTTTTGTCTAAGCGGAAAAGGTCATGTTTGTTTAGAAAAATAGTTGCATACATTTGTTACAGGATGACTATAGTTGTAAACGAGCGGCTAGAAACGAATAACAGCCGCTTGATACGGGTAGATACCCGACTTGAGCATCGAAGAAAATTAAATAACCTAAGCATAAAAATTTCATTTTTAATACAAGCTTTTTTGCTGACTGTACTTTTTGTCGACTTTACTTGCATTGTCACCCAAACTACATTTCCATACCAAATTTCAAGTCAATGCTATTAACCGTTTAAGAGTTCTGTCCTGCTGGAAGTTGGTCGAATTTAACTTGCAAGTTTTACTACAGACAGACAGACAACGGGACAGGTGAATCTAAATAAAAGCTTGTTAAAAGACCGACTTCGAAACTGCAACTATAAAGAGAGAAATACATAAAAGTTTTTTTTTAATATATAATTTGTACAAGTATAATAACTTGAATGTGAAAAGATAACACGCAAACATACATTCACATTTACAATATTAGTAAGGACTAGCTGTTGCCCACGACTTCGGCGCTTAATTCAACTATCGCACGGCCGCAGAAACTAAACCTACAACTTTCCGGGATAAAAGGTACCCTATGTCCTTCCTAGGGTCTTAAACCATTATCGGGTCAAATTAGTCCAAAAATAGCAAATTGGTATAACATCTCTGTACAAAATTCCAACACAGTCGGTTCCAGTAACCAAAAAACATAAGTACATTATGCATTTATATTACTAGTAAGCATTCTGCGATCGGGCTGCATAGATTACCGTCCCTTTTACCGTCCCCCGGCGATCTACTTACTGTAACAGGCGACGATCACACGGTACCGGTACACGCTCATTGGCGGGCTGGCCTAGTCCAAGAGATAGCGCCGCGTGCTTCGTATTAACTCCAATATTGTTGTATTACCGTCCCCTTTGCCGTCCCTCGGCGATATACTTACTGTAACAGGCGACGTGATCGCACGCTACCTGTACGCGCTCATTGGCGGGCTACCCTAGTCCAAGAGATAGCGTGCTTCATATTAACTTGAATTTTGTTGGGACTTCTCCACAGTACGATTTACAAGCCACTTTTGCTCAAAACTGTAAAAGTCCTCCATATCGGTTTCGATAATGGCGACCCTGACTTAAAAAATAGCCAAAAGTCATCTGCGCGTGAAATTGTTTTAAGTAGACAAACGCTTGCGCTGATATAAATCCACTCTCCCGTCCATACTATAAAACAAAATAAAATAATAATAATAACAGCATTACATAAAAGAAAAACATTTATTCACATTTATGCAGACACATGCATGGTGGTGTATGTGTGTGTCTGTGTGGTGTATGTTTGCAGATAGATGTGTACCAAGAGAAGAAAGAATTATCTGGCAAGAAGTAGAGCCTCTGAAGCAGTACACATTGAACATCGATCAATGTATGGAAACATTTGTTAATCACAATTAAAACGTTCCAAAAATCATTTACAAGGGTGTTCATTCACACGAACTCAACCAGCTGCTGAAACATTGCAAAAGAGTTTGAGAAAAAAATTGAAAAGTAAATATTATGAAGAGAGCCAGCTCTTGGCCTATAAAGGTCTCGTATGATGCGTGCGCTATCCGAGTTATAAAAGAAAGGTTGCGTCAACAGAATCGCCGAATGGCCGGCGCGGGCCGCATCAAAATTTGATGGCGGCGGTAATAATACTTTGTTACCTAGGGCCCGGCAAAAGGCCAGGTAGCCCGGGCGTGGGGGCTACTACGAAATTCGAAAATCGAAGTTAGCGGAACGGCTAGATACGAATTTCGAATTTTGCACTTTGTAGTATAGAGCCATCTATCACTTATGCGCTGGACTGACCAAGTGAAGGCCGCTGTAGGAAACGGCGTATCTAATGCGCCAGACAGTCTGCCAACAGAAGGGTATGGCGGGAGATCGTACGGGGAGCTGTGTCCGCCTCTACTACCGACGAGGACGCCCCAATGTGACCACGACCGCTCTGCCGAGAGCGACAGAACAAAGAAGAAGAAGTATAGAGCCAGGCCATCGTCCCTGTCGACGAAGCGATTAGCTCTGGACTATTTTCTGCAGCCTTTTCTTTCTTTAGACACATCCCGAGCCATCTCTGAGAAGCTTGTGCCCAGCAGTGGGAAAAGACCGATGGTGACGATTCATCCACTGATACATAAGCCTCCCCTACAGATCTCCACTTGCTTCCGTTAGGAGCGACTTGCTACACCATGAACCCGAGCTTTAGACTGCTTTGCCACCAGAGATGCGCGAGAATGCGTTGCGAAGAATGTGTTTGTCATGGACCAACAGAAAAGCCTCATTTACCTAACCTTGGTACACTGAGTTGTATCCACTAGAGCTGCGCAAAGCAGGGATAAGTAAAGGAAGCGTTTTTACAAGCTTTTATAATCTTTCATTCACAAAAATCTAACCCCCGTGGCATGGTGCCCAAGAGGCTGGCAGCATTCCCTCGTTAAATGGCGATGGCGATTCGTTGAGTTGAGAGAGATAGCTGCCAGCCCTTTGGTCTCCAGTAGTGTCGACCAGGCGCTTTTGAACTTCTTTAATTAATTTTTGGGGGGTAAGGGGGAGAACGGCGACAACATCAGTCCGGCCCCAATTGTCATCCTCACCTGCACTAAGCAACGCGAACGCGACTAAGCAACACTATGATTGCTCGATATTTTTATGGTACGGTTTTAAGGTGTATTAAATATGATTTTAATGTAAACTTTGTTTTCACGCCCGTAATAACAGACTTTGAAAGCCACACTTAAAAACCTCACGCAACAGTGGCGCCATCTAGAAAGACAAAAAACGATAGCCCTCATTCGCTTGGCTATGTCGTTGACCCTCGTTCTTCTACGTATCTCTTCATTTCTGATTCGATCCCGTAGAGAAACCCCAAGCATAGCTCTCTCCATAGCTCGCTGAGCAACTCTGAGGCTATTTATAAGGCATATAGAGAAGCATACATACCCGATGATTAAACATAAAATCCGTTTTCCTTTGATATTCGCATTACCATCGAATTCCCGAATATATGAGTACTAACACAATGACGACCCGCCCCCTCGGGAGGGGGGTGTAAGGGTATGTACACATTATTAATAAAGGCGCGCCAGGTCAAAAGTTAATCAATGCTTTTTACGTTAAAAGCTGTGTTTGCTTACTGTCCCTGGGTGCGTGCCCTGAGGGACAAAAGGTAGCGATTAGCGATTTTATACGCTGCTGTGGAATAGTTTTTAAATAAAAAAAAAAATAAGACATTTATTCACATTGACAAAGACACGCAAATATAACAAAATAACAATAAACAGCCAACACAAACATATTCATTTGATTTCTTAAATCAACCAAGCCAAGCTAAAGTGCTAGAAAGATAAGGCTGTCATAGTCGTGTTTTATTAATGTGGGTTACCGGAAAGCGCGACTGTACATATGAATTTTCGATTTTTTATTTTTGCTCCCGAAGGAACGAAAGTATGTTGTATATGTAAGGCGTGTATATGAATTTGAGGTAAGAAGTTATATGTTGTGTAAGTGAGTTTGTGAATGAATTAAGAAGAGTTAGAAATAAGATAAAGAAATGGTTAAAAATAAAGATAAGCTTAACGCTAGGAATAAGGATTAGGAATAGATTAGGATTTATAAAGATAAGCATAAGGGTAAAGGAAATGACGACAATAAATAAGGATAACATTGAAGATAACAAAAATGATAATTATACCAATTAGGATAACGATTAGGATAAAGATTAGGAATAGGATATAGTTAGGATTAGGATTAAAATAGGGTTAAAGATAAAAAAGGGTTAAAAATAATTATGTTTGTTTGTTTGTTTGTTTGTTTATACTCTTTATTGTACAAAAAGGAAAAATAAAAAGGTTACATAAATTAAAGTAAAGTGTTAAGTACAAAGGCGGACTTATCCCTGCAGGGATCTCTGCCAGTCAACCTTTGAGTGGTAGAGGATTAATAAAAAACAAGGATCGACAAATAGAGCAAAACATTTGAATAAATGATGATGATAAATTTACGGATAATGACTTCAGGTTATCCTTATAATAAAATGTATTAAAAAATTGGGATTATGAAAAAGATAAGGATAACGATAAGGCTAAGGGAAAGAAAATATAGGACAAAGATATCTATAAGGTTTATGATAAAAATTTGAATTAGTATAAATATAAGTATTATGATAAAGATAAAGATAGGATAAGGATTTACTCATCATTAAAACGCGCCCGCTACCGCTCTATGCGCGCGCCACGGGGGTGAAGCCACGCGTTGCTTTAATCCCGATATTGTATAATATGACATCCGTCCGCGCGGGAGTTTGCTTAGCATCGATAGCTTTGGGATCATCATCATCATCATAATCAAAGGCCTTAGAACGCCACACTGGACGACCACTCGCCACTTCGCAGCGTCGCAGCTCCGGGATCACTGTAAGGTAAATGCCCTCGTGCAGGCGATGTCACAGTATAGTATTACAAGAGATAAATTTAACATTTGTCATCATCAATCAGATTTGTCTGATTGACAAAACTAAAAGTACGTGTCCATATATTTTCTGATACTGAAACTGACAGAATAAATAAAATATAGTTTTTACCCAGGAATGTAGGTACCCTTTTACACATAAATGCAAAGTTTCGTGCCAATATCATATTAAATAGACCAGTGCCCAGCAGTGGACCAGGATAGGCTGGAGGCGATTGAACTGTTCGTAAAGCAAGTCCCGCAGAGAGTGTTGTAACCCGTTTTTTCGCAAACCCGTGCAAGTCTCCGGTTGTTTGTTGCCGTTATTTAATATTCGGAAACGTATTTACGTGTGTTTGTTCGCGTTGATTGTGTGCGCGTTCACGCGGTGGGCTGCGCAGAGCCCGCTGCGGAGGCAGTACGGCAGTCGAGGCTTTCAAAGTCAAAGTATATCTTTATTCAATTTAGGCTATAAAAAGTACTTTATCATACATCACTCACATCATCGTCGATGTCGATGATACTGCAATAATATAACCTATAATGGCTAATACCGCGTACCAACAATATAATTTTTTTTCAGGACAAATTTAAAATATCTTTGTGTTTGTATACACCAGCTGCGAAATGACAAATTTGCTAGTTTTGGCGATTACTCGGCATTAGCCATTGTTGGTGGGTGGTGCTAGATTGGTTGAATAACATAATATCTATCTCGTGTTTATATTGTGATAATTTTTGTCTTCATCGATTGAGGGATGACTTCGCCTTTGTACAATATTTTACATGTATCTCAATTTTTGTCCAATAAAGAGTTTACATACATATGTACAACTCTCGGCGAATAGACTAAACGCGGCGTATATAATAGAGAAGAATAGAAGAATAGAAATAACTTTTTTTTATGGAATAGGGGACAATCGAGCAAACGTATCGCCTGATGGTAAGCGATTACCGTTGCCCATGGACACCCATGGCCATGGCAATGAACAGAAGAGTCACAAAACCTGACTACGAAACTTGAGGTCCCGGGTTCGATTCCCGGCCAGGGCAGATATTTGTATGAATAATACGAATGTTTGTTCTCGGGTCTTGGCTGTTTAATATGCATTTAAGTATATATTTATCTATATAAGTATGTTTATCCGTTGCCTAGTATCCATAGCACAAGCTTTGCTTACTTTGGGACTAGGTCAATTGGTGTCATGTCAAGTGTCCTGTGATAATTTTATTTATTTTTATTTATTTAACACAAAATGGTATAACAGGATTTAAAAAATATATTCTTAGAGGTAGTTGACAACAAAGGTAATCATTTAGTATAAACAATAGGTAGATAGTTTACAAATAAAAATGTTTCGAAGAGGAGTTGTAGGAATGTGTACCTAATTATTTATGTGATTTAAAGAAAAAACCATTTTGTAAAGATACTTCAAGCTAAATTTTTGTCAGCTTGTCGTACTGTATCCTGACTATGCGCTGCGGGCACGCAATATGCGGGCTACGTGAACCTACTACGAGATTTTTGCTTTGTGTTTTTTACGCGTTACCCAAGAATGGGGTAAACACGGCACAAATAATACGTTGACGTAAGTGACACGCCGAGATCACGGCAGACGGATTCACCCCATATTAGGCTCGTTGGATGTCAGTCAAAGTAAAAAAAACTAAAAAGGCCACAAGGTCGCAACGCACTTGTGACTCTTCTGGTGTTGCAGGTGTCTATGGGCGACATCGGTTCGGTTCGAAATCGATTCAGTCTTTTGAAAGCTACGACGCCACAGACATACAGACAGACATTGGCATCAAATTTTATAACACCCCTCTTTTTGCGTCAGTTGTTAAAAACTAAAACCAAAGTTCTTATGTAATACTTTGAGACAACGAATTCTTTCGAAGCCGGATTTTAGTTTTTGAACTTATTTTATCTGTTTTTCCTATTGTTGATTTAAAATGTACTATCGATAAAAGTGTATACTTTGTACCATCATTGATTGCTTTGTGCGTCCACCTCTTATTTGAAAACTGCTTCACTGTCCCATTTAATTGGATGCTTTAATTAATCGTTCACATTATTATAATTTGTGTTTACCGGGTGACAGTAAAATAATTAAAGTTTCAGTTTTTATTTCGTGCATGTTTCTTACTATTTATGGGTGGCTGTAATGCCTCGATAATTAGTGCCTTATTAATTTGAAACCCTTCTTAAAGGCTCAGTTATTTTTATAGTTAAATACCTTCCTTTTTTTATATTCCGTTTTTAGGTGTAAAAGTTGATATGGATAATGAGAAAAATATGAATTGTAGATATTTATTGGAATTGGTGCATTCATCCTGGCTGGACCACCAGGAGTCGCTTCCAAATGATTGTATTGTCATCAGATTTACATAAGCGCGCCAAATTTGAAGTCAACTGGAAGTGGGTCAAAATTCAGTTACAAGATTTGACCCGTACATACCTACATAGCAAGTTACATAAAAGCTTCTGAAAAACCACGATGCAGCGCGGGGGGCGCCACCGCCGTGAACGCGCCTCACCTTCACCGATGAAAAAGATCTCCCGAAAAGATCTAAACTAGTCGACCCATTTCTAACTTATAATCGTGAGTTGAACTGTTTAATTTTAATATTACGGTTGTTAAAATGCAGCGTTGTGACAGACAGACAAGCGGCCAGCGTTGTGAGATTAATAGAGTTCTTTTTGCCACCCTTCGAGTGCGGAACCTTAAAAATTAAACTCTTGGCGCAATAGCTTGGGTTCAGTGGTTTCTTATAAAATGTCCCGAAATGGGGGCAAGTTAATGTTTGTACAGGATTGTTCTTTGTTAAAATATTTTAGAAGAAAGGATCCCCTTTGGTATCAAAAGCTGCGGCCGAATAAATATGTTAGAAATAACGAAGATACCTGGATGTCGTTATAAGCAATTTTACCTTTTGCAAAGGTTGGTTGAGATTTGATCAACCTTTTTTACTGGGACAAACTTTATTCTCAACATCTTATGAAGGTTAGAAATACGGTACACTAATTTTATTTCCTTCCTTTTTACAAATTTAGTGATAGATAACACTAAATTGGACGTATTAACTATAAACAATTTGCTTACCCACGACCTTATTCATGCAGCTCCCCTCCCCCTCCACACTGTAAGAACACACACAAAACACAAAAACCATCTATCACCAACACCAAACTATGCTTCGTTTCAAACTCAACCAAAGTTCACTTTCAAGAGCAACAGAACCATTCACCGTAGCTATCGCAAGCAAAGCAATTGTTTAATAGTTTATTGATATGCTCCGTAAAGTATCGCCTGACTCAATAACAATTTATTGAATCAGGCGTTACTTTGCGGAGGTCCATATCAATGAACTAAAATAATTTCCTTGCTCACCCGCGACCTTACGATAGCTAAGCTTATGCAAAATATGCGTGTTCATGCAGTTCCTCCACCTCCACACTGTAAGAACACACACAAAATCACACAAACCCATCTATCACCATCACCACACTGCACTGACGCGTTTCGAACTCAACCAGAGAGAGAGAGAGAGAGAGATCAGTTGTTAGATGTAAAAAATAATAACAACAACAATAATAATATATAACCCCACTTCATCAGTCTCAGGACATTACACAAAATTAAGATATAATATATAAAACCCACTAATATAAATTAAATTGTATTTTTACATTACATTAAATTTCTTCAGACTGCATTAAATTAGATTTTATTAAATTACATTAAATTCAATCAAATTATGTTAAATTAAATGTCATTAGATAGGTAGGTACACTATATTATTATGTGCTCATACGCCATGTGCGTACACCATAAATTGTTTGTTTGTGTTTTTTTAGCTGTATTATGAACACAAAACTATCGTGAGGCTCACTCATATTTAACGAAATAGATCCGGAAAACTTATGTCCTAATTCGAGTTTAACTCGACATTTTTCGGGCTAATTCGTACCCTTCTTCCCAGAGCAACGCGACTCGACGCGAAACATGTTGAGCGAAACTCGATTTAAAAGACGTGAGTTATCCGGATTTATTTCATCAAATATTATAGTAGTTGTTCAAAAATAAATATTTACTATTTTATTCAATAAACTACTAAATTGTTGTACCTACGCCCTAAAATTGCTAAAAGTGGCTCCGACCGAAGCGATAACGTTTTGTGTGCTCTACCTACCCCATTTGGGAATACAGGCGTGATGTTTGTGTGTGTGTTTTGTGTGTACCTACGTCCTAAATTGTATCATCCAGAAAATCCGAAAAATTGGTTCAAGTTTGTCAATTTCCACGGCACCTTTACGCTGGCTGCTACGGCCGTTTGGGCCTAAGCCAAAAATTGACTCGTGAATCTCTTTACAAACAAAAAAAGGGTGACCCGAGAATATAACCTTTGAAGGGGGTCCCACCCCCACCGGGAAAGGATACGGTCTAAATACCCAATTACTTTGATTTAACTTGGAGTATGTCGCTAATTTAGGGTTTAATTTTGTCTACTGCCTTTTTAGTGATTTATAATCAGCAATCGGATTTAAAATTGGCAATATTGTCTTAAAATTTTACAGCTGTTTGTTTGATTTATGATTCAGAAGTTATTTTACAGATGTCCGTATAACTTACAACGGTATACGCGCTTCTCATTTCAAAATATTTGAGTCCGTGTACAACTGAAGCTGAAAAATCACGCGAGGAGCACAAACCGGTGTTTCCATCGTTAAAAATAAACCTTTTCAGCGTTAACTACTGTACAGTTTTAATCTTTTAACTTGTATTCCGGAACTGCAGCTTTGCGAAAAACTCGATATTCATCACCACAGAATAAGTAAGAGGATAGAAACGGCGGGTTTATTTTCAACCAGATACATTTTATTTTGTTGTAACAATATGGGTATCAAATGAAAGCTATATTTAGCCAGTCGTGGTCGTGTCTTAGGCTTGCGTAACATTCCCATTCTCCTTGTATTAGTCTGTGTCGCAAACGAGTTGCCAACGAAACGACGGAGTTCTTCCAAATATCAGACAAAAGATCTGTTTGTCGTCGGGTAAATGGACTCGATACACCGGTTGTTACATTATTGTTTACTTTGCTGAGTTCAATTCAATGTATCACTAAATGACGAAGGTGACGATACGAGGTGTTAATGGTTAAACTGAAAACTTCAGACACCACAAGCCACAACAGAAACTGTCTTTTTTATTTAAAACTAGCTGTTGTGCATTTGAAATTAAAACATACTACATACTTACATCCAAAAAATAACATCGGAGTTATTTTAATTGGTACCTACCTAAATAAGAAGAAACTACAAGAAGTGAGTGGTTTGTATATGGTGCCACAATTAAAAAAAAACTAAAATGTTTCATAGTAGGACCCTCTTCACGTTAGTTCGACTCGCACTTGTCCGGTTTTTTAGTACATAGGTAGGTACCATACATACATCCATCATTATGGGCTGAAAAAGGATTTGAATTTTGTATCTGTTGTATTCTAAATATACAGCAAAACTTACTACTTATACTATAAACGGCCGTTTTGAAGTAAATCCTGACGCATTGCAAAACTATGAAGTTTTTGAATATAATCAATCCATTCTAATATGTATTATAAAAATGAGAAAGTGTGTGTGTGTGTTTGTTTGTTTATACTCTTTATTGTACAAAAAGGAAACCGGTAATTAGACAGGTGCACAATAATATGAGAATGAGTGACTACTTAACAATTTTCTTTTCTTAAGTCTAAAAACCTTGAAGTACCTAAATGAGAACATGCAATGTACGAGGAAAGAATCTTGTTTTATTTAGCAAAGATGTTTCTTCGAGATTAACGATCCGCGAAGTTTTTAAAGTTTAAAAATTCTTAATTGCGAGAGTAATCTATCATGGGACAGGGATGGTTCGAGTTTGAATAATTACCCTTTCGCTTTGTTGTTGGAAATGTATAAATTGTATTATTTCTTTATTTAAGGAGAGCAAACAGAAGTAAGTGTAAACATTATTTTCTTATAAAATAGTTTTAGAGACTAACATGCACTTTCTTCCTACCCAGCTCCCACTAAAACATGTAAGTGGTACTCTTATTTATATCTGGATTACTACACTGTACCTGACACAAAACCACTCAACATAGGATCACGTACAATTTATTTTTAAATTCCTGCCTAGAATTATTGAAAATATCAGCCGATATGAACAGCTTGTATGTAAGTAGTACAAAACACAGGTAGGAACAGTGTAGGTGTGCAAAGGCGCGCGCACGCCCGCCTTGCTGGACGAGGTGGGGACAGCGAACAAGGATTTATCTACACCCATATAGTAAATCCTCAATTATGCGTTCAAAAACCATAGGTAATGACCAGCATTACGACATTGGATTCTATTATGAACACGGCTGTATCATAATGGTCATTACGATACAGAAATCTGTATCGTAATGAGATTTCATACATCAATACAGCACTTAGGGGCGGCGCGACAACGTACAGCAGCACGTCGTCGCGCGCGCAGCGGGCGCAGCTCGTGGGGCAGACATACCTACCTAGTTCTGCAGGTCATTCTCAATGGTTCTTGAACACATGATAGAGGATTATATATATGTATATAGATAAAATATTGTATGCAACTGTACGTAATTAGGCCTTAAAACACTCATGTGACCCTATTATGAAACTCGGCTACGCCTCGTTTCACTAACCCACACTCGTGTTTTAAGGACCCCTATTACGATACAATTGCATAAAATACTATATTGTACATAAAAACACTTGAAAATAACAGAACACAGAATAGTAAGATGCGTGAGATAAATATACGTCATTTCAGTAAACATTTTAGACTTTAACACGATGCAGTCAGTGAACCTCGGAGTCTTCATTGACATCTCGATGAATGGCGTTCTACCTGTGCGTTTCCTTCAACACTTCCTGCCACGTACAGTGAAATTGTGAGCAACTTCCGTGAGCACTGTTTCCGGACAACTAAGCATTGACATCGGGGCTTTCCTGAAAAGGCTTTACTTTTATAAAAGGCCGGCAACGGACCAATGACTCTCCTTGAGTTGTTGGTGTTCATGGGCGATGGTGATCATTTACCATCAGATGACCCCATTGACGACTCCCTCTCATAATAAAAAAATAGTGAAATATTTAACCGCCCAACTTAAATTGAGTTTAGCTAGACATGTTTCGGGCCAATTCGTAGCTCTTCCTCTCGGAGTGTGCGACACCCATACACTTGTTAGTGTCGCCGTCGTTGTCCGAACTGGACATAAATGAAAACTCCGGATGAAAACACAACAACGATTTACTCCACAAATCACAGTACAATATCAGAAGGAGAAAGTTTGTAATTTAGCAACAAAAGTCCAGAAAAGCACATAGAATAGAATAGTCCAACAAGCACAATCACAACAGTAATGTTTTACGTAAGTATAAAGCAATAAGCGCGGCACTTTAAACACGTACATAAACGACATGCGCTCCGCTACGTAAAGGCTTAAGTACTGGCGCGGGCGCTCGGTTCGAGTCGCTAGGCGGTGCAGTTGCATCGCACGCGCCGGGTGCGTGATGCGCAATTATCTACTAATAAATTTAGGTTCGCTTGTCCGCGTTACATACAAAATAAAATAAGATAAACATTTTTAGTTATTTGCTTCTATTTATATAATACTAAGTTTTAGAATTATTAAGTTTTTAATTTTTAAGTATTAAGGTAGTTCAAATACTTGGGGAGTTTAAGTATTTGGGTAGTTCGTTATTCTAAGCATATATTTTAGTTATTAAATATTAAGTGTACACTACACACTCTTGTCAGTTTGACATCAGTTTGTATGGGCGTGTACACGAAATGTCGGGTCGGTATTTCCATGTCGGTATTATCCGTGCCAGTAAATAGTGTCACCCGCGGGCCGCGGGAACTAAGCAATTTTATGGAACAAAAACTATCCTATGTCCTTCCCCGGAACTCGAATTCCATTCGTCTCTGTTGAGAGCATGCATCTCTTTTTATTTGCCTCTATTTCGAGGGCCATCCCACATAAGCACTATAATATCTGTTATAAAGTTAGGACTCCACTAGCAGTCTAAGCTAAGCCGTGGACGGACAGACTAGGGCAGAGTTTAGACTCAAAAATCGTGCAATTTGCATTACATTGCGAAGCCCGATTGACCACTACAAACTCGTTGGCTTTCATCCATCATCCCAGCCTATATACGTCCCACTGCTCGGTATGCCTTCTCTCAGAACAAGAGGGCTTGGGCCGTAGTTCCCACGCGGGCCCAGTGCGGATTGGGAACTTCACACGCACCATTGACTTGCTTCGCAGGTTTGTGTAGGTTTCCTTACGATGTTTTTCCTTCACCGCAAAGCTCGTGGTAAATTTCAAATGTAATTCCGCACATGAATTTCGAAAAACTCAGTGGTGCGAGCCGGGGTTTGAACCCACGACCCTCTGCTTGAGAGGCGATAGGTCAAACCACTAGGCCACCACGTATAAACTGATACACATACAAACTCTTGGCTTAACGGCCTCGCAATGTGCAATTTGCATGATTTTTCTTGCAAGTCTAAACTCGCCTAAGGAAACACTAGAATACAGCTAAACCGGTCATTAGCTCTGGCACAACTAGAATTATCAAAGCAAGTACACCAGCAAGTTGTATAGTAGCAGCAGTTTAGCGACATTAGGCGATGCGTGCTTGTTAATAGCTCTATATGGTGGAATACGTTGGTAACGTTTGACTTGGATATACATACTATAACATTCTAAGTATCTACCTACTCAAATAGCATTGGGAGTTTTTAGCCACAATAATAATTGTTTTGTAAGTTAGCTAATTTATTGAATCAGGCGTTACTTTGCGGAGGTCCAAATCAATGAACTAAAAGAATTTCCTTACTCCACCACTGCCACACTACACTGACGCGTGACGCGTAGTGTGGTGGTGGTGATAGATGGGTTTGTGTGATTTGTGTGTGTTCTTACAGTGTGGAGGTGGAGGAACTGCATGAACACGCATATTTTGCATAAGCTTAGCTATCGTAAGGTCGCGGGTGAGCAAGGAAATTCCTTTAGTTCATTGTAAGTTAGCTGCTGAGATTTCGGGATTACGATTACGACTACACTTGATTATTAATGACTCCCTAGCAATGAATTTTCCTCGCATATTACAAACTCCAGAATTTAATTACCTAGATCCAGTTATGTATACACCAAATTTCGGTTCCGTCTAGCTAATACTAACATAAAATCCAAACACACACATGACCACACATTTTTATTAGCAAGGTTAAATAGGATGACAATAAATGGTTTTCGATACACGGAAAATGAGATCGGTCAGGACAAGGAAAACGTGAAACAGTTGAGTCGATCAAAACTAATTGGCAATCAAGCTAATTAATTAAAATCAACTTAACCGGTCTGCAATGAGGGCTATCGTTCACTCACTAGATGGCGCACTGTTGCGTGAGGTTTTTAAGTATGGCTTTCAAAGTCTGTTACCTTAAAACCGTACCATAAAAATATCGAGCATGCCACAGTGTTGCATAGTCCCCGACCCCGTTTTGTTCGGAAAAAAGGGAGGACAAAGGTTTCCGAAAGACAAAACTGTCTCAAAATACAGACATTTATTGCCCCGGAACGCATATTTGCCATAATTAATTTCAGATATTGCAAAATATTCACAAAATTATTCTAATTATAAATAAACCCGCGTAGCTCACCCAAAAACTATGAGATTTGACATTTCGGAGATCTCACGCTACACTAGCGCCTCTAGTGGCGAATTCATACGTGATAAGTAGCCCTCATTAGTAAAACACGAAAGCATAGATGGAAAAAGCAGTGGTAGTTTAGTGTGTTCTCAATCAGTAAATCGTGTTCAACCCGGGCTCACTCCTCTGAAATTAGGAATTTACGCGGATAGTTAATTTGAAATACCACAAGTTTCATCATCATCGTCATCATATTAGCTGTAGGACGTCCACTGTTGGACGTAGACCTCCCCCATAGACTACCAGCTGCTTCGATTGGAAGCAGCCTGCATCCACCGTGAACCCGCGGCTTTAACCAGGTCATTCTGTCCATCGTCCGTCTGCTCCTTTTTTTTGTAGTTCCAGACCAACTTTTGTATGCTATTACATAAAAAAAATTTTGGTGGACGTCCTACGCTGCGATTGCTAATTCGCGATGCGACCCAAGCTCTATAGTGATGGATATATCGTAAACCAACCTGCACAAGCCTGTGAAGTATCCATGCCATATTATAGAGCTAATTCACAGGCTAAAGTGTCTATGGTGGCCATAGAGTCTATGGCGCATGTGAATAGCTCAGTCCGAACTGGGCAACGAGATAACTGGAGCCCAATCCCTCTCGTTCTCAAAGAAACCCTGTACCTGAGATGATGTAAGTAAGCGGCCCATCGCTCTCAGGTACCAGGCGCCCAGAAAAGAGCAGAGTCCACTCAATTATACTAATAATGAAGCCGCAAAGACATCCGTATATCATCCATGCAACTCACCCATTATCGGGCGAACCTTCCCATTGTGTTAAAACTCATTAGTTCCGCACAATGCCGCCAGGGGCGGGCTATTAGGGCCTATGTAAAGTCTTGGAACCGCGCCAGTATAAAATCGGTTCAGTTTTATTGGAATGGGTGAATTTTCAGAGGAATTATAGCTGGCACTCAATAGGAGATATCAGTTGGGGACAGCGAAAGGTATGGAGTGGACTATCGAACCATAATAAAGTACTTTTCTGCACACCTGCGGCACCTGGGGAAATGACGAACTTTCTATAGATATAATGACCCGCGGAACGAGGAACTTACCAAGAAAGTGCATTGTAAATATTATTTATGTTTGACGACAAAGTCAAATTTTAAATTAGTCGCTAAGGGGTTCAGCAAATAAGCTAAAAATAATAATTGGCAAATAGATAATTACCAGGTTCCTAATTTATACCAATGAACTGAGCCGCCTGTTAAAGTTTACAAAAATAAAATACAAATGTGTAAATTAGTTAAAAATAAATTAAGAATCGGTCAATTGCGAGATGGATCCACATCAAATCTCCCTAAAAAATCAAATTGATAAGGTTTACGTATTGGTTTAAGTTCATAAAATACAGTCGCAAACATACGGTTCTTCTATGGGATTCAATTTTTTTTATTTTCGTTCTATCTAGTATTCATTGAAATATTTTAAACTTAAACTATATAGCTAAATTAATTAAAAGCAATATGTTTCTTGTATAATTTATTGAATCAGGCGTTACTTTGCGGAGGTCCATATCAATGAACCAGGGGTATTGCAGATGCGTTGCCAACCTAGAGGCCTAAGATGGGATACCTCAAGTGACAGTAATTTCACCGGCTGTCTTACTCTCCACGCCGAAACACAACAGTGCAAGCACTGCTGCTTGATTAGCGAGCAAGATGGCGGTAGCAATCCGGGCGGACCTTGCACCTGCCTGTGTATGGAGACCCCCTTGGTTTTAAATTCAATTTTATTATTTTTATTTGTTGAAGCAGCGGCAATAGAAACATACATAACGCATTTGTCTACTAATAACGATTCTCGAGATATCGAGCCAAAACAGACAAACGAACAGCCAAGCGACAATAACAGGGTTCTGTTTGGCACCCTTCAAATACGGAACCCTAAAAACTGTCACAGCTAATTATTTAACGTATGAAACAACCAGCGTCTCTACACCTCCCCAGTCCCATTGTTTAAAGTGTACGTAATTAAAATCCGTGCCTGCGATATTAGTTCTCACCTGTCCCCCCCCGGGAGGTGGGGGGGGCAATAAACCGATTTTGAAGGTGATCCTAGTTTTTTGAAGCGTAAATTCGGTTTGGTGTAATTTGCGCTTATGGGATATTGGATAGTTTGGAATGTTTATTGAATGTATGTATGTGTGAGGCAGTGTGTATCCACAGCATATCCATGTAATACCTTTAAACGAGCAATTCTTGTATATATTTCGGGGATCTCGGAAACTGCTCCAACGATTTCGATGAAATTTGGTATATCTAGGCATTTTCGGGGATGAAATCTATCTATCTATATATACTCAGCGGCACAAAATTTGGTCCACTCTACATACAAAATTACCTATTACTGCATACATTTGAGGGCCAGATTTTTGCCGCTCGGAATCGCACAAGAATTGCTCATTAAAAGGTTTTTTTTTTCTTCAATTTTTTTTTTCGAGGCTTAAGTGCACTAGTGTGACTACGCCAGCCTCATTGAAAGACTCGATGTCCACATTCATCAAACACTCCTATTGCGATGTCCAGATTATCTGGCTACAAAGGAGTGCTTGATGAACCTGTAAATTCGTACTGCATCTTCCGATACCGGACAACTCAAAACAACATTCACCGCACCATTGAACAGGTCCAAATCACTCAACCACCTCTCGCGGATATCCTTCGTCAATACACACTCCACCAAAAATGTATTAAGTCCTCATTAAAAGGTATTAGATTGTTGAAAATTCACTGCGTTAACTATAATATCAAATCACTGGTCAGTGTTGCCATATATTATTATGCATGCTTCCGGTTTGTACCAAAACTTTGCAGCGAATGAGACTTTCCACTGGCGTTCATGTTTTTGTGTCACGTTTTAAAATGAGTCCCACTGAAAATCAGCATCGCGAGTTGCCGCAACACTATGCTGAAAGGGGCCCGATTTATAATATTCGATGTTCTTTGAAAATACTATCCTTCTCAATTTATATTACGAGTACCTAAGAGAAAATAGACAACAGAAACACAAAAAGAAAAATAAATAAAAAATAGAGAAAAAGACGCCATGATGTTTCATTGGTAAAATGCCAATGCAAGTATAATTATTTATAGCATTCCTAGATAAAAAATGGTTTTCAGATGGAAACGCAAACGTAGGTATAGTTTTGATTTAATTTGACCGAAAAAACTCAAGTGGCCCTTATTTTCTTTTGACTAATATATTTTACTCTGCCTATCGAATATGTGTCAACAAGGTTCCCCTTGTTTACGTATATTTTTTAAGTCATAATTATATTTTGCATAATCTGTTTACGCATAATAGTATTTGTGCTGAAACTGTCTTCACGTAATTAATTATATTACGCAGAATTCTTTTACGAATAAACAATATAAGCTGAATGAGCTTTACGCATAACTTGCGATTTCCGAATATTTTTTAGGCAGAAAATGACTTGCGCATAAAGTTAGTTACCAATGTTTTTTATTACCTAAGCTTACTAACCTAATCCATTATCTACTTCTCTGGAAATTAGTAACTAGTTACAGGGACATGACTGTGACAAAGTTGACGAAGCTCCGCATCGCGGGGCTTCTGTTTTTCATCTGAGAGACATAGGTAACTAAGGTAACGGCGCCTATTACGGGGTATCGAAATCGACGGCCATCACCGCGGCAATTTAAAATACGCATTTTATAACCAAACCGATAGATTTCTTAAAAAAATATGTTTTACAAGATAAAAGCTTATTTAGTCGACTCATGTATCTATTAGCGCTAGTGTATGTGAATGAGTCAAACATCTCGCAATTCGTGATTTTTCCGAAATGGCACCGACGGAAGAGGATTTGCCATACTAACGCGTGACACCACATACAAGCAGACTCGAATCTTATTTAGTGTTTTATAAAATATTTATGGCAATTGAACTAATGTTATGGTTTTAAATGGCTTTTATAATTTTTTGTACAAGTTCTGAATACTTTTTGTACATTTTTGGGCCGGAAATACGATTAAAATGGAAAATAAAATACAGCGGCGATAGGCGCCATTTTTAACTGTTGATTGTAATACCGTAGTATATCACGGTAATAGTTAAAGTGGTAGTTTTGGTTCTTCAAGCTTTATTTTTGGTATAAATTATCGTTTATATAATTTGTTACAGTTATTCCAATCTTGATCTATTCACGCTTTTAAAAAACTATTTCCGTGGTATGAAAAGTATTAACAAACTCTTAAATTTTAGCAAAAACTTCAATACTGAATTTATAGTTTCTATAGAAACCGTTATTTTGCCAAGTTGTTTAAATATTGCGATGAAATTTTATATTTACTTACCAGTTATGTAATTTTGGTTATATGCCAAGGATGTAATAAGTATATTTGATTTGTAATTCAAACACAACTCTATCCTATAGTTTTTATAGGTCGGAATTAGATTTTGCAATACTCCAAATTAAGCCAATTAACGATGGTATGATCGCATAACCCTCGGTAATAGAATGTTTGGGAATCTATTACCGACCCATTCAATTGTCTTTGGGTCGGTAATAGGTTCTTAAAGAAGTCCCTATTACCGAGTGACATTTTATTTTTCTGTTAAAATGATTCACATTTGGGGTACCGTAAGTGCAGATTTTTTTGATAAAGTTGTGACTTTTACTCAGCATGCATACATCAAACTATAACTGGTGGCATGAGCATAATAAAATACAATGGGCTGGATACACTATTCGAATCATACTTTAGTTTTTTATTTAAATTTTCTCAAAAAATATTTGATGTACAATATATTATACAGAACCAAAACCATTACCCTTTTTTAATCCCTCGGTATTAAGTTCCAAAACATGTGTCGGGTTCCTTTTACCGATGGTAGAAAATTGCCGTTTTTTTATACCCTCGGTAATAGAAGCTCAATTCGCGGTAATGGAATCACAGCCTGTCCATTACCACGGTAATAGAAGATTTGGGTATTTTGATTTCAATAATTATTTTATCAAATACTAATAACTAAAACGAGCCCAAAAAGTAAAGACACTGAAAGTTCAATAAACGCTCTTAAATATTAAAAATATTCTCGTTTGTTAAGGAGCTTTGATACCCTTAATTTTGGGACTCATTTGAAAACTTCCTTAAGTACCACGGTAATAGGCGCCGTTACCTTAACGAACCTAAAGGGGGGTAGATTGTGTTTGTTTTTTAATGCGGGGGCTTCGCCCCCCGAGCCCCTTTTTATGCTCATGCCTCTTTTACTGGTGGGTGTTCGTTCCGTTTCAAATACAATTCTAACCTAACCTAATTAACTTACCTATTTTTCTAATCATAATTATATTGTTTTACTATTTACCGTTACTTACACTAATCAAGAAACAGTACTTAATTTATTTTCGGCCATAGATTTGGACAGGATATCGGGCTATAATATAACAATATTATGCATACTAAAATTAGGCCATGTTAATAATAATAACAATAATATCATTTATTTAATGTTACTGGGACACATATTATGTTAGTAGTTGTTGCTTAGTTTCTAAAGATTAGTAGGGTAATATTATGCTAATAATGATATTCGGGTAAACAATCATATGTAAAGAATTATGCCGAACTAAATTTCGGCAAGTTTTAGATTCGGCGTAAATAAATTATGCGAAACCTATTATTCGTAATAAGTTTCGGAAATTAAAAAGTATGCCAAATTGATGTCACCCGTGTCAACAAATGTATCTGTCTCGCTCTCCCTCTCTCTCTCATTGGCTGCTCTCGCTGTAAGTGCTTCTAGTATCTCCTAATTAGTTTTGTTAAACTTTCTGCAACCCAATTGAGTCCAAAGTCAATATACGAATGTTTGTGAAATAAACTTCCTAATTTGCCATCTATTAAGTCAAGTAAATTCCAATACGACTGTTGGACGTCGAATTTTGAAGTTTCCTGTAATTTGCACCAACTTCCTACGAGTTACTGCCATCTATTAGAGAATATGTGCCAACAGGATATAAATTAAATATTTTATTTAATAAATCGTCTCTAGGTACTCTGAAAAAATCTCGTAAGTATCTAACATCAATATGTCAACAAAATTGAATCTTGAAATAATATTTGTAAAGTCCACTCAGAAAAATTATCTATTTTGGGGTACGAGTTTTTTTACAAACTTTTATTTAGTTTCACCTGTCCCGTTGTCTGTGTGTCTGTCTGTCTGTAGTCAAATCTTGCAAGTTAAATTTGATCAACTTCCAGGAGTCAGATTGACTTGAAATTTGGAATACTTATATAAATCGCGTGACAATACAATAATCTAGTAGTGTTATCCTGGTAGTCCAGCCAGGATCGTCTCCGCAGGACAGAACTCTTCAACGGTTAATAGCATCGACTTGAGATTCGGTATGCAAATGTAGTTTGGGTGACAATGCATCACAGTCAACAAAAAGTACAGTCAGCAAAAAAGCTTTTAAGTATTAAAAATTAAATTTATATGGTTAGGTTATTTAAAGTAGCGACGAAATATTGATTGATGAGATGGAAGAATGAGCTAGTTAAGGCCGCAAGCTCACGGTGGATGGACTGGAGATCTTGGGGACGCTACAGCGGAGTCCTACGGGCTGATATGACGATTAGATAAGATAAGATAAGATTTATTTATTTCCTTATGAAAAAATACATTATAAATACATGTAAGGTAATTTATAAGAAATTCACAATAGGATCGTCAAATAATTATATACAAAAAATAATAATAGTAAAATGATAATAGCAAATTACAATAAAATGTCAGTTAAAATAGAGTTAAAATGTCAAATTAGAATTAAATTTTAAAATAATAACAATAATTAAGGATAAAAACATTAAAGTTAAAATTACAATTATTATTTAAAACATTAAAGTAAAAACATTAAAGTTAAAATTACAAATTAAAATTTAATAAATTGGAACGATCTATCAAATAAACAATTAAAAAATAATTAAAAATGTCAATGCATTAGAATAAAATGTAAAATAAAAAAAAATGGCCACAAGAACCATGCCAATGATTAAAAAAAAACAAAAGAAAAAAATAAAGTCACAGAAAGTGAAAAGTGTCAAATACAAACAAATATACTAAAACAGAAAAATAAAAATAATAACCTAACCAACAAAAAGTTGGAAAACCCCCGACTTTGTCACTTCAAAGTTCAATATCTCATAAACGGCTAAACCGATTTTGATAAAACATGTCTAAGAACCATCGCTAGAAAACCTTATTTCAAATAAAAAAAAACGCATTCAAATCGGTAAACCCGTTTAAGAACTACGGTGCCACAGTCAGACACACATAGCGGTAAAACTTATAACACCACTCTTATTGCGTCGGGGGTTCAAAAGGAAAGCATTTAGTGCCAAGATTGAATAATAGTAGATTGATAACCAAGGGTGGAAAGTGCCCCATTTCACCCGAGATATTTCTGGCGCTCGAACGAAGTGAGAGCGCCAATAGTTCGAGGGGAAATGGGTAATTTCACCCGAGTTAGGCACTCTACTTTTCATTTCGACTGCGAGGAAAGTAAAATACTACAAAAAAATGAGAATAATAATAAATTGCATTTACTTATATCCAACCACCAACGGTACCTTTTCGAGTGGCCACTTGCCACGGCCGACTATGAATAAAAATCGAGTTGGTCACGACCAAGGAGAAGAAGTTTGACCTTTATTACTTATTTATATATTCCATCTCTTTCTTTCACATTTCACGGATGACTTTCATCTCTTTCTTAACCTAACTAAAAAAAGAGATGGAATATGTACGTGACGTAATAAAGATCACACTTATGTTCGGCGTTCAACCTCTAGTGTTGTATATAAACTCCTTAGTCACGACGTGCATCTAGATGGCCATGCCGAAACGTGAAAAAAAAGTGTCATTGACGTAACTCAATTATCTTACGCCACGGGGCTAATGGAACAATTAAAAAAAAATCTTTTCACCCTAGAGATGAAAACGCAATTTTCCACCCGGCTATCTACCCATGAAAATTAAACTTTCCGAACAGGAGAGATGCAAAAATATTTTCGCATTTGACTTTTGACTGAAATGTTACAGTGTCACGCCACTCTTTTGTTCTCTGAATTTCGCATGACGTAATAACACGATATTTCGGTTACAGAAGCTACCGATTACCCCGGATAGAACCCATCGGCTGTCATTATTAATTCAATACTATTCTGATTACGCTAAGTATATCCGGGGGTAGTGCTACCCGGAGTACCCGGGTATAGCCAGCCGTAGGCTAATATACATTTTATATGCCATCGCGTGAGGGCAATTTACCCGGTTTATCCGGCTAAGTATAAACATGAGGCGCAAGTCAAGGAAGAAAGAAGCAAAGGTTTGCAGGTGGTAGGACCTTGTGCAAGGTCCGCCCGGATTGCTACCACCATCGCTTGCTCGCTAATCCTGTCGTGAATCAGCAGTGCTTGTACTGCTGTGTTTCGGCGTGGAGAGTAAGACAGCCGGTGAATTATTACTGGCACTTGAGGTATCCCATGTTAGGCCTCTAGGTTGGCAACGCATCTGCAATACCCCTGGTGTTGCAGATGTTTATGGGCGGTGATGATCTCTTACCATCAGGGGCCCACTTGCTCGTTTTCCATCCAGTCGAATAAAAAAAAGCAGAGCTCTTTTAGTCGTTAGTCGGTCAACCGTCAAAAAGAACTTTTGCCAGCAGTGTTTCCAGACAACTATGACTGTTTTTCGAAATTCATGTGCGAAATTACATTTGAAATTTACTAGCTTTGCGGTGAAGGAAAACATCGTTAGGCCTGCACAAACCTGCGAAGTAAATCAATGGTGTGTGTGAAGTTCTCAATCTGCACTGCTCAACTACGGCCCAAGCCCTCTCATTCTGAGAGGAGGCCTGTGCCCAGCAGTGGGACGTATAAAGGCTGGGATGATGATGGGATGATGATTTCTTAAAAGGCTGATAACGGACCAATGACTCTGCTTGAGTTGTTGATACTCATGGCCGGTGGTGATCATTTCCCATCAGATGACCCACTCGCTCGTTTTCCTCCCTCTCACAATAAATAAAAAAAAAACAAGAGCGAGTCGGACTCGCGCTCGAAGGTTTCCGTACCATCTATACAACATTCATTGGACAAAAACGGCAAAAAAATAATTTTAATTAGTTTATTCTGTTTTAGTATTTTTTGTTATAGCGGCCACAGTTATACATAATCTGTGAAAGTTTCAACTGTCTAGCTATCACAGTTCATGAGATACAAGCCTGGTAACAGACGGACGGACAGCGAAGTCTTAGTAATAGGGTTTCCGTTTTTACCCTTTGGCTACGGAACCCTAAAAACTACCGTGTACAAGCTATCGCGTGGGCAAAGAAGCCGTATAGTCTAACGCGCTGACACTCGCAATAGCATTCATCATCTCATCCCCCTCGCGCTCGTAGAATCCTGCAAAGGAAACGCAGGAGCAGCATGCAGCCGCCAACCAACCAGCGGCGAAAGTTATTGAGCATGATGATGGCTTCACTCCAGTGGTGAATCAGGAACACCGTTCTTGCAGCGTCGTCCTGTATATAAAGCTGCAGCAGAGCTACTACGAAACTCTAAACTCGAAGTTCGTGTCGTGCGGTCCCTCTGACACTTATGCTATTTAATACGAGAGCGAGAGGAATTATAAGATACGAACTTAGAGTTTCGAGTTTCGTAGTAGCCCTGCAGTACCGATGGTGGACATCTACATAATCCCTTCGTGATCCGTTAATCGCGTTGGTGAACCTACGCTGCGCATGCGCCCACAGTCTCCATTCGAGAACTTTCCGGCCCCAAAGGCCATCTACTCTCCGTGCTATTATGGCCTGCCCATTGCCACTGGCGCTTTATAACTAAGGCATTTCAATTTTTGTATTTTTTGAAGTCGCTGCCGCCCCCCTCTCGCGCCCGCCTTTGACCCCGACCCGCGCTCTCTTATTAAAACTTGCGCTCTTTGCCAGATTCAACAGACAAACATACGCCTGGATAGTATGCTTCATGTTAAGTCTCCAACTTTGCGAGAAAACTTAGAATAAACCGGTTATTACATTGGAAAGAGCCGGAAGTTGCCTTTTGCTTCCGCTATACCGCAGAATACATTATTTATTTCGATCACAGCATAGCACTAATAATTTTTTGGTAAAATTTTCATTTTTAATACAAGATTTTTTGCTGACTGACCTTTTTGTTGACTACCTTATATTGTCACCCAAACTACATTTGCATAAGTACCAAACTTCAAGTCTGAAAAGTGGTCGAATTTAATTTGCAAGATTTGATTACAGACAGACAGACAGACAACGGGACAGGTAATAATAATGATTTATTAAAGAATTAGCAGCACAAGATAACAAAATACAATGTTTTACAAAAATCTATGCTACACGTTTGCCTGCACTAGGCTTACTAGAGAACTCTGTATATTAAAATAAAAAAATATTATCTATGCTTAACAGTCCAAATAAATATTATGATTATGAAAGAAATCCAAACAAAATTAAAAAGTAACAATAATATGATTAATAACTCAAATGAGTTGAGAACACACGTTCACGATTGAAATAAACTCTGTCAGTACAATTTTAAGTGGGTCAAAGCCGATCCGAAGTTTGCTGACTAAGATAATACCTACATTATTTGTGCCTAACGTGAAGTGCCTAACGTGAAGAAATTGCATAATGATTCTAAACTTATGTAGATATTTCATAATTTATGTATTTAGGTGAGCAATGTGGCCATTGTCTATTTTATATACTGGAAAATTTACAAAATACTATATTGAAATTTAAATTATTAATTAGGGGGCTGTTTGGGTTTTTCACAGGTGAAACTAAATAAAAGCTTGTATAAAACAAAATAAATGCTCTGTGATACTAAGATAGAATGTTGAAAGTATAAACAAAATAAATAATACAATTTACATAAAAACTACCGGTGGATGCAAGTGGCGAGCTGTCGTTCATTGTGGCGTTCTAAGGGGGAGGCCTTTGTCCAGCAGTGGACGTCTTCCGGCTGATGATGATGATGATGACATAAAGGCTATTAACTACTTGGGGTTTTTATCCCTAGTGACAGAGCATCATACCTTCTGGCTAGAAGTTGGAGCGCAGGAATAATATAATTGCTGGTGCTAGGCTGGCATTTAGAGTCTAAAGGAGCGGCCATAATATAGCACGAAGAATATGGCCGTTGGGACCGAAAAGATCTCGAATGGAAACTGTGGAAGCGCAGCTCACTAACGACATGGCCGAATGACCTGGTTAAAGCCGCGGTTTCACAGTGGATGCAGACCTATTTCAACCCAAGCAACTGAAGGTTTATGGGGGAGGGTTATATCCAACAGTGGATGTGCTACGGCAGATATAATTGATGATGAAGAAATAGCTGGGATGGGTATGTCATCATCATCATCAGCAGCCTATAGCAGTCCACTGCTGGACATAGGCCTCCCCCAAAGAACGCCATTGCGCCCTGTCCTCGGCTAGACGCATCCAGCTCCTGCCAACAGCCTTTCGCAAATCGTCACTCCACCTGGCCCGAGGGCGTCCCACACTACGTTTGCCAAGACGCGGTCTCCACTCAAAAACTCGTTTACTCCAGCGGTTGTCGGTTCTTCGACAGATATGACCAGCCCACTGCCACCTTGATGGTTATGTATGTAACTGTTATCATGAAGTGTGGGCCGGCCATATCAGCCGAAGAACCGATAATTGCTATGGTAAACGAGTTCTTGAGTAGAGACCGCGAATTGGCAAGCTTGAAGATGGGTGCCCTCAGACTAGGGTGGAAAGATGATCTTCGCAAGGTGGCTGGCAAGAACTGGATGAGAGTTATGCTCACTGGCGTGCAATTGGAGAGGCCGTGGACTAAGATAGGCTGATAATGATGATGATGAATCTATAACATTCTGACGCATCACTTCACAACACATTACAAGTACACAAACCCAGCTTTAGCGCTCCGCCAACGGCCCGCAGTAAGAATAGAAACTACTCGAACTAAACCTTTTTAAAAACGCCGGCTATAATACATCAACTTAATACGCAAAGCTAGCATGCGGGACCTTTGTGCAGATCATCCGGTTTATACCGGTATGATCCGGTTCCAGCAAACGGCTAAAATACCGACGATTGTAGCCCCTTTGGGCTTAAAGAGTTCCGTTGGAATAGATTTGTTTGGCTGCCCCGGAATAGCATTGTAATATAGGGATGATTGTACGTGGTGGTCAATAACACGATAGCTGTAGTTGTGCGTAAAAGAGAACCTCTTTATTCACTCAAACTTAGCTTATATACACTATGATTGTCGCTGATACAAGCAATATGCGTTTATGTAGCAGTAAACTATTGTATTACTGCTAAACACTGAAAGTGGCCAATTGCCATACTACAGCATTATTCATTTCATGAATTTTCATTTCATTTCGATGCAATGCATGACATGAAAAATTGATCTCAGTTCCGTTCCGTTGCTGATCGCTGCAAGCATGCGACCTTCAGGGAGAATGTTAAGGGTTTTTTTTGAGTTATTTTGGTTTTAATCTTTTTACTAGCCTGACCTTGTTTTTTAGAAAATAGCTGAGATAGTCTATTGGTTTGCCTTATCGTCCATGATACTGCAATACCGCGTACCCAACAATGGCTACGCCGCCGCGTATCTCACTGAAGACAAATTTTGCAGGAGAGCGTTAAAATTATAATAAGTTTGTGTTTATTGTTTGTGGCTATTGTAATCATGGATGGGCAAAGTAATTGTTTTTAGTTAATTAAATGGAATTCCCATAAATCACGCGGAAAGTAGAGTATCAAAATGCCAACTGTCTTCCTTGTCACGTCGAACGGTGGTTGTTTTCCTCCATTACCTTGTAGTTTCTTCACCCTATCTAACCGCTAAGCCATCACGTCCGATATATTTAAATCGTGCCGGATACCCCGTGATCCGGGTCGCATCCGGTGATCCGGTCATGTCACCGGGGTCACTGGTAAAGGTCAAAGGTCAACTTGCGCGGCCGTTGAACTTGTTTTGAAAGTGTTACGTTTTTGTTTGTTTAGGTTGGGGTAAATAAAAACAATTCAAAGGTCACAGTACATCCTAGCAGATTTTGATTAGTCTGTTATGTCTAGCTACTGGGCAAAGGTCAATCCTTTTTCTTTTCACCTGTCTGGGTCTTTAAAAAAGCCTGGCTGCCGATAACACACTGTATAATCTTTGCTCAGAGGGTAGACACCCATTGTATATTTATATATCCTATTCTATGAGTTTAAAATGCCAAAACTAATGACGCTGTTAATTTCTGTGGCCCAAAAATCTGGTGTCCAAATTAATAGCGCCCGCGTTCCGCAATTAGGGATCGAGACAATGTGCTATTACTGGATGATGCGCGGGCCAAGGGGGCGTGGATACGGCACTTTAGTTTCTGCGCAAAGACCGAATTCAACTTCATATATCAACTTCGTATTTTTTAGAAGACCCGACGGCCTAGTAGTAGTCAGTTTCTCTAACCACTAGGCCATCGGTCGTCCAAAAACCTAAAACTAAAAACTAGCACTAAAACTATGTTACTTGGTGACACGGCAGGATACCAAAAAGGGTCTCCACTCAGCATGTGAAAATTTATTGCCACCAAAAAAACACTTGTTTTTATTCGACTGGATGGAAAAACGAGCAAGTGGGTCTCCTGATGGTAAGAGATCACCACCGCCCAAAAACATCTGCAACACCAGGGGTATTGCAGATGCGTTGCCAACCTAGAGGCCTAAGATGGGATACCTCAAGATTGGCACTTGACAATTTCACCGGCTGTCTTACTCTCCACGCCGAAACACAACAGTGCAAGCACTGCTGCTTCACGGCAGGATTAGCGAGCAAGATGGTACGAGTAGTAGCAATCCGGGCGGACCTTGCACAAGGTCCTACCACCTGCAACTAAAATAACATACTTACTGCTTGTGGCATAAGCGGATTGTACGCAGCGAGCCGCGAGGCCTCGGCGCTAGTTAAATGATAATTACCTTCTCCACCATTCCCGCATCAGGATTCTCCCCAAAACCCTATATTTCTCCAGACCAGTCATCCGCAGCGCCGCCTTATTCTTTGCGCCATAAGGTCGATTATCGTTTAATACCCTTCATTGTTTAGAATTCCATTGTGGGCCTTTTGGAGTTATTTATGTACTTAGTTAATAGAGGACTTGTCTTGAATTTTACTCGCTCCTTTGTCTTCGGCTGTGTTTATGACGTGATGGATGGGGCGCAATATGGCCTTGGCTTTTCTTTTATTGCGGCCATATCTTACCGAATAAAAAACGCACGCTATACATTTTGATGAACTAAATATAAATTATACAACAAGAGCATAAAACGAGCCATTTTACCCGAGACGTTCATATATTCTACACTCTACTTTTCACTTCGATGTCGAGGAAATTAAGTAGCAACAGTGGAAACAATTGTTCATTTACTATGTACAGTCACCGCGTCAACCTGTCAACCTGCTAAACATAATCAGGTGTCCATAGCAACTATCCCTTCTTTCGCAGACAGAAATTTTATAGAGTTTCGTTTCGCAGAAATGTTTCAATAATAATATTTGGTCCTTGCATTTTTACTTCGATTATTATTGTTTCAACTGCTATTTACTTCAATGAATCATATATAGCTATAAGCCGAGTTTAGACTTGTAAGAAAAATCGCGCAAGTTGCATTACATTGCGAGGCCGTAAAGCCAACGAGTTTGTAGTGGTCAATCGAGCGTCGCAATGTAATACAACTTGCATGTTTTTTCTTGCAAGTCTAAACTCGACTTTATACATAGCTTTCAACAAGTGTGATAAGGCCCTTACGAATTCTACGCGGACGAAGTTGAGAGCAACAGCTAGTTAATAAGATAAATCTATGTGTGTGTCCAACTAGCGCCTCGTCGGCCAAACAGGTTCGTATCGTCAGCGCGCGCGGCGATTGAATCCGCTTATGCGTCGCAAAATGGTTCACGCTGTATTTGACAAAAAACACACGTAAATACATTGCAGACGGGCACGACTGAATAAAACCAGAATTATTATTAAAAAAATATATATTGCTTGTACTTAATACATTACATTCAATTAATGCTAAAGTTATCTAGTATGGATTATGCACTTTATTAACACCATCTAAGAAATGTAAAACCCATTGCTACCCTCGTTTATGCATATAAATAGTTTATTGATTGATTGATGTACAGTCAACTACAAGAAGATTAGTATGGCCAAAGTTACAAAAACAATGTATGCGACTTATTGCATGACTTAACATTAAGGCCGTGTATACATAATTTAGGGGAAATAAGTGGGGAGTAAAAGTGCCCTTAACAGGGTTAACTTGAACTGCTCGAACTAGCGAACTGAACTCTTTTACTGATCTACTAACATATATACTAGAAGATTTCTAAGGAAATGAGACGGTGGCGTGGCTTATCTGAATCGATGAACTAAAAGAATTTCCTTGCTCACCCGCGACCTTACGATAGCTAAGCTTATGCAAAATATGCGTGTTCATGCAGTTCCTCCACCTCCACACTGTAAGAACACGCATATTTTGCATAAGCTTAGCTATCATAAGGTCGCGGGTGAGCAAGGAAATTCTTTTAGTTCATTGATATGGACCTCCGCAAAGTAACGCCTGATTCAATAAATTATTTATCTGAATCGATCGCGCGTGAGATAGATACGAGTACTGTGCCCTTAGTGTAAGTTTTCGGTTACAAAATACGTCTCGATCGCGTTCGCGTTAAAATCTCAATTTGTATGCAAACACGAACAGCGCCTCTAGCGGAACGTTTGTGAAGTTCGTGTTTCCATACAAATTGAGATTTTAACGCGAACGCGATCGAGACGTATTTTGTAACCGAAAACTTACACTAAGGGCACTGCTGCATTCCAAATCAATCGACACGATCCAGATAAATCATGTGCCATGGCACACATAGCAATATTAGGAACTTCGGTCATATCGATATCTTTGTAGTTCACCGTATGGTACAGATAGCGCGCGAGTTGAATGCAGTCGGGGCCTGAGGTGAAGAGCGGGAGAACCCCCCGCTATACACGCCTCGCCTCAGTCGCCTTTTGTGTAGTGCTGTCATTGATATACGTAGAGTCATTTACGATGACGCGTGCCGTGGTTCTTATTACAATGTCATTAATGTCTAATTTTGACAAAATCACGCGTCTTCGTGGAGTATAGTGCACCCCGTATTATTGTTTTTAATGATGACTGATCCATCAAGTTCTCTTTCTTACAAGCTGCTTTTATTTGGTTTCACCTGTCCCATTGTCTGTCTGTCTGTAATCAAATCTTGCAAGTTAAATTCGACCAACTTTCAGTGGTTGGATTGACTTGAAATTTAATATACTTATGTAGATTGCGTCATCCTGGTAGTCCGGCCAGGATCGTCTCCACAGGACGGAACTCTTCAACGGCTAATGGCATCGCCTTGAAATTTGATATGCGAATGTAGTTTGGGTGACAATACAAGTACAGTCAGCAAAAAAAAAACTTGTGTTAAAAATGAAATTTTTACCTAAAACTTTTATTTTTGTTGACGGTTTAATCGAGTCACATCCATCGTGTTGAGTCACGATGCGACCACGATGGATGAAACAAATAAAAATTCAATTGCTAAGGTTCTTCTTATATAGGTACTCTACATAACTATGTGTTTAAAGCGCGAAAGTTAAAAAAATAATAAAATGTGAAAAATTAAAATAACATTTCTTTTACAAATTTATCGATTTAACTTCTGTATTTGTATTGGGCTCCACAGAAAACCAGCGTTACTGCACATAATGTGTTCTAGTGCTAGTTTTAGTCTTAGTTTTAGGTGGTACTTATGGAGCCAAAATAAATCTTTCTTTCTTTCTGTATGTCGATAAATTCGTCATCATTAATTCAAGGTCACAACACTATCGCATTCCGGAGCTCTGTATTCAACTCGCGCGCTGTCTGTACAACTGCTGCCACACGCCGCGTCCCCGCCCGGACTCCCCGGCCGTCCGGTTCCCCGGAATGACGTATCCCCGGCTCGCAGCCGTAAATTCGGCCGGCGCCGGAATGAGCCGCGCCGTAATTTACGGCAATAGAGTGCTAACCTTTCTGCGCGCGTCACCAGAAACGCTGCAACGATACTGTTAACAACGTACAGTCAAGGAAACTGAATCGTGTACCGTGGGACCTTTTCATAATCAGTTTCGCTATGATTTCTTTGGCAGATGTATAGCACGTCAGCATTTGCAGGTGGTAGGACCTTGTGCAAGGTCCGCCCGGATTGCTACCACCATCTTGCTCGCTAATCCTGCCGTGAAGCAGCAGTGCTTGCACTGTTGTTTCGGCGTGGAGAGTAAGACAGCCGGTGAAATTACTGGCACTTGAAATATCCCATCTTAGGCCTTTAGGTTGGCAACGCATCTGAAATAACTCTGGTGTTGCAGATGCTTATGGGCGGTGGTGATCTCTTACCATCAGGAGACCCACTTGCTCGTTTGTCATACAGTCAAAAAAATTTAGCTAGCTAATATACCTACAAAATAATTATATTGAATCAGGCGTTACTTCGCGGAGGTCCATATCAATGAACTAAAACAATAACTTTGTTCACCCGCGACCTTATGATAGCTAAGTTTATGCAACAAATGCGTGTACAAAATTATTCTGTACAGCGACCACTAAAACATTCCCAAAGAATCCTAGGCTTGTCATAAAACCTATATTTTAGAGCCCAGACAATTACACAAACACTCTTAACTACTCCGCCAATCTCAAAACGCGTTGACCCATAAAATGATTACACTAAAGCCGACGCGAACTTAGACTATTTCTCTCTTAGGCTCCGTGCACAGTGGCGTTTCGGAGCTTCGTTTTTGCAGCGATACTTCGCAGCGTGACGTCACGTATCCCCACTCCTGAACTTTGCTACGCTTCATCAAAATTCAAATTCAAATCATTTATTCAGTAAATAGGCCGCAATGGGCACTTTTACACGTCATTTTTCAAACTACCAGCGCTTTCGGAAAGACCATCATTGTCAAGAAGAATGCGCCGCAAGAAACTTGGCAGAAAGTCATTTTTTCATAATAATATAATTACAAATAAAATATTAAATATAATGAGCCGGATATGTTAAAAATAAAGTTGTGTTAAATACTTGTGATGTATACATATCATTTAATAATATTGTAAATCTGTTTAAAAAAAAAAAATATACCTCGTTGAGTTTCTTGCCGGATTCTTCTCAGCAGAGGTTTTTTCCGAACCGGTGGTAGATTTTTTTTTTGACATTCATAAGTGCTTGTTATAGCCTAAATTGAATAAAGATATTTTGACTTTGACTTTGACTTTGATAACTCACGTCTTAAATCGAGTTTAGCTCGACATATTTCTCTGAAGACGAAGGGCTACGGATTAGCCCGAAACATGTCTAGCTAAAATCGATTTAAGACGTGAGTTATCCGGGTCATTATATTTAATATGAGTGAGTCTCACGGTAGTTTCATGTTCAAAATTACAAATAAAATACTTAAAAAATACAGTATACAATTACAGAAAAAAATATAAAAAATAAAAATAATAATAATACAGGGATGTATGGGGTCCCTTAGTTACAAAACTAAACACTAACTATAATCTACTTTCAGTGGAAGTGTAGAATGCTTCCACCGTCATAAATTTTAAAATTATAATAATAATAATTTAGTTCTGAAATATACATTAAGCTTTTGGATTCCGAAGGAAAGCTCACATCTGCCGCCCCCAAATCATCTTTGTTATTTTTGTTAGATTTACAAAAAACTACATATTCATATTTTCTCATAATCTAGCTGACGGTCTATAATAATATTTTTTTTTTACCCAAGGATCTACCCAATTGCAATAAAAATAAATCAAACCAATAATTTGTACATAAAATATATTTTTTTTTAAATAATTTTGTTAAAAAAAATCTGATGGCAAATCAGGCTGTTTCCATCAGAGATGTGCGAGGATGCGAGGAATGTGCTTTTCATGAAGCGATAGAAATGCTTCATTGATCTATCCTCGCTCAGCGCAGCTCTAGTGGAACAGCTCGGCGGAGCAAGGTGTAAGGCACAACGGCAAGGCGCACATGGTGGAAACACAGTCTTTAAACTGGCGAAGTCAAACTCTTAACCATCTGCTGAAATGTTCTAGATTAATTTTAAAAAGCCGAGGTGGCCTAGTGGTTTGAGAAGCCGTGGTGGCCTAGTGGTTTGACCTATCGCCTCTCAAGCAGAGGGTCGTGGGTTCGAACCCTGGCTCGCACCTCTGAGTTTTTCGAAATAAAATTCATGTGCAGAATTACATTTGAAATTTACCACGAGCTCTGCAGTGAAGGAAAACATCATAAGGAAACCTGTACAAACCTGCGAAGCGATTCAATGGTGCGTGCGAAGTTCCCAATCCGCATTGGGCCCGCGTGGGAACTATGGCCCAAGCCCTCTTGTTCTGAGAGGAGGCCTGTGCCCAGCAGTGGGACGTATATAGGCTGGGATGAATTTTAAAAGAGCTGTACATAGCTTCGCATCAATGAGAACGCACCCTAAGCTCACCTCAAAGCTTGTTTCTTAAAGCTTCGGCCGGAAAAACGAAAAAAAAAACGTAGTATAAAGTACTTGTTTATTGCAAACACGTAACGAATTTCTGCAAATTTGCAATTCAGACGAAAAGCGTAATTTTATAACTCCGGCGCAGGTGTGCTGTTTACATTTTAAATTCCATTTTTGAATATTTTCAGGGATCGTTTGGTGATTCTGTTAATTGGTTTAGGAATTCACTTTGTTCAGGACAACCTCTAGTATCCTTTTTGTGTATCGTATCTTTTCTATACATACCTGTCTCGCTCTCACTCACTCTCTCTGGTATAGGTATTTGTGCGAGAATATCAATGTTCAATACGCACGCACTACTGAGGGGCTAACTATGAAATCCGAAAATCGAAGTTCGTATCGTACCGTTCTTCTCACTCTCGTATTAAATGATATTAGCGTGAACGGGACAAAGATACGAATTTCGAATTTTGCACTTCGTAGTATAAAGCCTGTATAAAAACTGTAAAAGCGAAAGGCGAATAGTTTTTTGAATCAAACTAAAAGAACCCTTAGTCCAACTAACGTGATTGCACGTTTAAAAAAAACGGATATTTTTTTAATTGTGTTTTTGGCAAAGGCGAAACGCCTTTGCCGTAGTTGATTTGAAATTCGAATACGCGGTGTAGCATTACAAAGGTTTTTTAACGACTTTTAAAAATGTTCACGTTCTGTTTTTAAATTACGAAGGGCTTCAGAGGCGAACCAGCGCAGCTTGATGTCGAGATTATTCCTTTATCTTTACGAAGTGTCTACAATACAAATATCTTTCTCACGCTCAAAGCAAGCGTATATAAGTCATATTTATACTGTAAGTAGGCTGTATAATATAAAATGACGATTTACTGTCCTTTGGTGCAAATGTAAAATGGACAACTTGAAATTATACGTCAAAGCAGAAAAATTACAATTTGAAATAAGTACATTAACAAGGAAAATTTACCATCTTTAATATCGTCGAAAATGGAACCTTGTCCTATGGTAAAATTGACAAATTTGATGTATGCCAAAAACAAACGACCGCCTGTATTTGTTTTGGGCCTACATTATTAAGTTAAGACTTGATTAAGACAACATTCACTTATTGCTTGTTTGATTTTGCTCCTAATTTATAATGGACAATATTTCATTTGGGTTTAATTAATTCACAACAAAAATAATTTTGCTTGTAACTATGGAAATATTTTTCAGCACAATTACACTTTGACTTTCTTCAAGTGGACGATTTTCCATTTGCACCGAATGACAGTAAATCGAAATGTCTCCTTATGGTCATGTGCCCAGCTTTTTTTTATTCATGACCAAGGCAATAGACGCTTACAGCTATCAAAATTAGAAATCTTTAAAAAAGTTTTGACTGTTTTTTTTTTAAATAAACATTATATAAGAAACTTTACAGAAAAATTCATGGTGAAGTTACAATTATTTGCGAATAACGGGAAATTCATATTAAAAATGCCAGATCTATTGATTTACGTGAACAAAGCCGAAAACTAATGAAATTAGCTTCCACAAAATACCGCAGCTATTGCAGAATTCACTGCATCAATAGAAATTAACATAGTAATAGTTTTAGGCGTTCGAGAAACGAGTTGGTTAAATAGAAGCTTATCATGCAGTTTAGCGAAAACACTAAACTTGCCGGAATGCTTGTTAGTTAACAACTCTAAATAACCACAATAGAAGTTAGAATTTGCTAACGCTTTTATTAGCGGTTTCGTATTATCCTGTCCAATATGGAGGAAGCCTGTACACACCTGAGAAGTAATTGGAGTAGCTGACTTAAAAAAAAAAACAAAAACCCTACTGCATTTAGATTTATCTAGATTGAAGAAAACAAGTCTAGTTGGTCTAGACTAGAACTTTGTTAAGTAACTTAAAGTTTAACTTAAAATCCTAAGTAATGGGTTTCCGACTGTTGAACTCGACAATGTCTTACAATATCCTAGGTTTTCTTAACAAGATATCCCTTTCAAATGGTTAAAGTACATCTCGTAGGTAAATATTTCAAAACACAATTCGCATGTACTTATTTGATTATGTCATAGGTATACAATACAATAACTCTTTATTGCACACCGATTCATAGTAAGAAGTACAGAAAATACAGGAAAGAGGCGCCCAGACGGGCTATACTTTTGATGAATTATGTGGCTACAACATTGCAGACTATATCCCGGCAATACAAAAAACATTTTAATGCAGCATATGGCTGGAAAATGTATATCTCTCATTATTTTGTCTCTACATGGGCTTCAAAAAAAAGCTTCATAAAAAAGCCGTGGTGGCCTAGTGGTTTGACCTATCGCCTCTCAAACAGAGGGTCGTGGGTTCAAACCCCGGCTCGCACCTCTGAGTTTTTCCAAATTCATGTGCGGAATTACATTTGAAATTTACCACGAGCTTTGCGGTGAAGGAAAACATCGTGAGGAAACCTGCACAAACCTGCGAAGCAATTCAATGGTGCGTGTGAAGTTCCCAATCCGCACTGGGCCCGCGTGGGAACTATAGCCCAAGCCCTCTTGCTCTGAGAGGAGGCCTGTGCCCAGCAGTGGGACGTATATAGGCTGGGATGATGATGATGATGGGCTTCATACATGGCTAGTATGGCTGACGAACTCATACGCGTTGCAGCAGCTTACATTGCTTTAAAAACAAAGTCAAAACAAAAAAAAAACAAGAAAAATGTGTATTCGACCTTATTTCAATAAACGTGATACGTTAGATATTTCCGTGTGGAAATAAGACTCGACGAACAATTATTTAAAAACTTTATATAATTGGCCTTGACATCTTTTGCAGATGATCTAAGTAGCATCGCGACGACACTTGCGCTCGTGACTAAATAGGCCGATTCGGGACAGGATCCCCCGGCCGCACACGCGACAAGTGTACTCCCCCCAGGTGGTCGGGGGTTGATGGCCTGCTCGAGACGCCTCGTGCGCTTTTCCTTAAGCATGTGAAACCAGTCGTCATCATGTAGTGCTCGACCTTTATGAACAAGGCCCCGCCACTTACTACGATCTTCAGCTAGCTCCTCCCATTGGTTGCTAGGGATTTTAAATGCAACCATGTCGCGCTTGGCAGAATCTTTGAAACGCAACATAGGTCGGCCAACGGGCCTCTTTGCGTCTGCGACCTCTCCTAGCAGAATTTGCCGAGGCAAACGAGTCTGCTCCATGCGGTGCACGTGTCCCAGCCACCGTAGCCGCCTCTGTTTGAGTGTAGCCGTAATGCTGGGAAGCTGTGCCACGCCTAGAACAGACTCGTTTGTCGCGCGGTCCCTCCATGTAATGCCCAGTATGCTTCGAAGACAGCGCATATGGAATGAATTTAGTCGACGCTCCTGTTTTGAATATGTCGTCCAGGATTCAGCCCCGTACAGGAGTGTGCTCAAGACACACGCTTGGTAAACAAGCATCTTCGTGTTTACCGTAAGATGCTTGTTTTCCCAAGCTCGTGCACGAAGCCTCCCGAACGTAGTGGCCGCCTTGCCGATGCGGGAGTCGATTTCTGCATCAAGTGAGAGATTGCTCGACACTTGCGAACCCAAATAGCAAAACCTGCTAACCACCTCCAATGGAGCATCGCCAAGCAAGATGGTTGGAGGTTGTGGGCAACCCTGCGCTAATACGACGGTCTTCTTAGCATTAATAGACATCGAGAAGAGATCACATGCTCTGGCAAACTTGTCCATTAGGCTCTGAAGCTGTGCTTGGTCGTGGGCGATGAAAACAGCGTCATCCGCAAAGAGAAGACTGTCTACAAACAGGTCCTCTCTGCGACGCTTAGACTTGAGCAAGGAAATGTTGTATAACCTACCATCGGAACGGGTATGTAGGTGTATGCCCTGTTGCTCTTCGCCAAAAGCAACCTTCAAAAGTACAGAAAAAAATATACCAAAGAGAGTGGGTGCCAGAACGCAACCTTGTCGAACACCCCTGCGCACTGCAAAAGGCGCAGACGTATCGCCATTGTGCAACACGGTGGCCTCCATACCCTCATGGAATGACTGCACAATCTTCAGGAGTTTTGGAGGACATCCGATTCTCACAAGAATCGAGTACAACCCCTCCCTGCTCACGGTGTCAAAAGCTTTGTTCAGATCAACAAATGCGATAACTAGGGGGGTCTGCTGCTCCCTACACTTTTCTTGTAGCTGTCGAAGAGAGAAAATCATGTCGACAGTTGACCGTTGGGATCGAAATCCGCATTGTGCCTCAGGATATACGCGGTCGGCAAGCCTCTGCAGCTTACCTAAGATGGCTCTTGCGAAGGCTTTACCGACGATGCTAAGTAGAGATATTCCGCGGTAACAATTACAGTCACCGCGATCGCCTTTACCTTTATACAAAGTGACGATGTTGGCATCCCGCATATCCTGAGGAACGTAGCCCGCATCCCAACATTTGGCCAGGAGGTTATGGAGGACAGGAAGGAGGCAATTGATTTTGACAATCTCGGCGCAGACCTCGTCCTTACCCGGACTCTTCCCCAGCTTGAGCTGCTTGACGGCGAGGTCTAGTTCCTCTACTGTGGGTGCGCCATCTAACTCGTGCAGAGTCGCCAGGTTTGGAACAAGATCCACTGCTTCTGGCTTAATGTCCACAGGGCACGAGAAGAGGCCGGTGTAGTGTTCCACCCATCTCGTCATCTGACGACTGCTATTTGCTATAATAGAGCCATCAACTTCTTTAAGAGGTGCCGTTTTCTTCGGAATGGGTCCGAGAGCTCTTTTAATGCCTTCATAAACTCCGCCAATGTCTCCCGTGTTTGCGCACGCTTGGATACCTTGGCATAGTTCTGTCCAGTACGCGTTTGCATAGAAGCGAGAGCTACGCTGGACTGACGCCTTTGCCTTGTTGAGGTCCTCGCGTGTCTTGACACATGGGTTGTGACGGAAGTTTAGGGCAGCTTGGCGTTTTATGTCAATGAGCGGCCGCAAGTGTTCCTGGTTTTCCAGAAACCAGTCCAGTTTTTTAAATTTCTGGTACCCGAAAGCGTTACCCGCGGTATCGGTGAGAAGTGATTTTAACCCCTCCCACTCAGCCCGCGGAGACGCCGAGCCATCCCAGGCCGCAACTTCAGCTCGGACCATGGCCCCAAACGACTCCACTACCTCTGGATCACGGGTTTTAACCAGATTAATCTTTTTTCGGCCCATAGGCTTAGACGAGTGGACCCGCTTAGGGACAAGTCGGACCCTGGCAGCAACAAGGCTGTGGTCAGTGTCACAATCAGCACTGTGAAACGTTCGCGTGTGAAGCGTTTCACGCAGATCCCTCCTCCTTGTAAGGACAAGGTCCAACTGGTGCCAATGCTTTGATCGGGGTGCATCCAAGAGACTTTCCGCATCAATTTGCCTTTGAAGAAAGTATTGGTAACACACAACTGGTGTCTAGAGCAAAACTCCAATAATCGTTGCCCATTTTCGTTTTGCTTACCAACGCCGTGAGTACCAAGGCAATCCGACCAGGCAGATGTATCCTGGCCGACGCGGGCATTGAAGTCACCCAAAATGTGCAGTCTGTCAGTCGAGTGCACCCTGCGCACTGTTTCTTCGAGTTGATCGTAGAACTGGTCCTTGGTCTCTGGTTTTGAGTTGAGCGTCGGTGCGTAAGCGGAAATAAGAGTAACAAAGCCGCTTTTGGTATTAAGACGCAAGACCATTATGCGCTCTGACACTCCCACAGGTGTCTCTAGCGCATTGAGTAGGTGGTTACGAACAGCGAATCCTACGCCGTGCTCACGAGTCTCCGAGGATTTCTTGCCCTTCCAGAAAAAAGTGTAGTCGGCTTCACGAATGGACCCTTCTTCCTCGATTCTAGTCTCCTGTAAGGCCGCGATATCAATGTTGAGCCTTTTAAGTTCAACGCTGATAGAAATAGTTTTGCGCAGGTCTTCTGCGCAATCAGAGCTTCCACAGGTGTTCGGGAAGCCTGTCCTCATAGTGCGGACATTCCATGTCGCGAAGCGCATGTATGTAGGGTTAGCTCTAGATTTTTTGTTTTTTGTTGTTTGAGCAGGTGATTTGATTTACAGCGTCAACGTCTAGCTGTCAGGCCCGTGCTCCGTTCACCCAGGCGGAACAAGTTAACGCTGAGGCGGATCAGTACCTTAGTGGTCGGGGGCTGCCCAACTTAAAGCAGGCGGTAACTGATCAGTGGACCTGCGATGGATCCTCCTACTGTCGAGAGTGACCCCTGGCGTTGGCACTTACGCCTATTTGTGCGAACTTATAACCGGTAACTGCCACTCTCCGTGTTGTTTCCCACCTGAGGCAGGCGGGCGAAGTGACCTCTCCGCGGATGCTACTACGCCTGGGACAGACGACTTTATGGCAACACGGGCTTGCCCAGAACCCATGCCACCCTCTCCTCCTCCCCGGCAGGACCCACAGGAGTGACAAGTCAGTACGTGTGGTGCCGGTTTGGCCGCAGGTGCCTGGCTAGCTAGAGCCTAAGCGGAGGCACCGTTCCGGGTTTGTTACAGTATTCCTTCTAATTCTGGAGACTAGGTGTAATTGTCTCGGTGCAGAGGTTGTGAGAGTTACAGCGGACGCTACTGCCCATCCTTCACATATATCCCTCAATCGCCTCTTACGAAACCCACGGGAAGAGATGGGGTGGTGGTATTCTTGGTCGCCGCCATCACACGGCCAAAAACTTTACACGAATATCAAAGAGTGACTTTGAACTCATTATCCACAAAATTGGACCAACGTTTCAAAGAAACAAAACAGAAACAAACACGAACATAGCTATGCTACTTGAACGAATCGCGGCAAACTTCACGTAGCATAAGAAAGGGACGCACTTGTGTCTACATAGATTTATACTACATAGATAGATTTTGCAGGTGGTAGGACCTTGTGCAAGGTCCGCCCGGATTGCTACCACCATCTTGCTCGCTAATCCTGCCGTGAAGCAGCAGTGCTTGCACTGTTGTGTTTCGGCGTGGAGAGTAAGACAGCCGGTGAAATAACTGGCACTTGAGGTATCCCATCTTAGGCCTCTAGGTTGGCAACGCATCTGCAATACCCCTGGTGTTGCAGATGTTTATGGGCGGTGGTGATCTCTTACCATCAGGAGACCCACTTGCTCGTTTGCCATCCAGTCAAATAAAAAATAAAATAAAAAAAGAGATTTATATATTTGCATATTTATTTTTTGTGTATTTTTCCGCAAAAGACCTATTATGGTTTTATGTAGAACTGGCTGTTGCCCGCGACTCCATCCGTTTAGATTCGTTTATCGTTATCCCGTAGAAACAATGCAATTTTCCAGAATAAAACTATCAAAACTATCCTATGTCCTTCCCGGGACTCAAACTATGTCTATACCGAATTTAATTTTAATCGGTTCAGCCGTTTAGACGTGAGGAGGTAACAAACAAACAAACAGACTTTCAATTGCATTTATAATATTAGCGGGAGGATCCACCGTAGGTACATAGACATAACTTTATTTCGACACGAAACTTAAAATAATACACAATTTACAAAAAAAAACCTAGCAACCTGTCACTATTGTATCGTTTTTGTCAAACTACATCATCCCAGCCTATATACGTCCCACTGCTGGGCACAGGCCTCCTCTCAGAACAAGAGGGCTTGGGCCATAGTTCCCACGCGGGCCCAGTGCGGATTGGGAACTTCACACGCACCATTGAATTGCTTCGCAGGTTTGCAGGTTTCCTCACGATGTTTTCCTTCACCGCAAAGCTCGTGGTAAATTTCAAATGTAATTCCGCACATGAATTTCGAAAAACTCAGAGGTGCGAGCCGGGGTTTGAACCCACGACCTTCTGTTTGAGAGGCGATAGGTCAAATGACTAGGCCACCATGGCTCTTTAAACAAACAAACTTTTTGGTCAAACTCTTTAGTCAAACTTAAAACCTAAAATTGCTAAAAGTGGCTCCGAAGCGGTAACGTTTCGTTTGCTCTGCTTACCCCATTTAGGAATACAGGCGTGATGTTTGTGTGTGTACTTACAGAAAGAACAACATGACAAATTGATGGTGAGAAAAGTGTAGCTTCTACGCGTAACCATAGTTACTCTCTGCCATCCAAATCCCATCAAACACAGTTAATAATGCTAAGCCAAAATTAACGATTAAGTCCAGACTTATCAGAAGAATTACGCTCATTCGGTTTCGTGATAACTTGGCGCGATTTATGGGGCTCCATGCCGAATATATTAGACGAGAAAAGTGGCCTGATTTATTTGGTGGTTTGTTTAAAATGGGCGAGCGGGAGATGGGGGGGAAATTATTGCTGTGATTCTGGCTGTAAGTTTTTGCTAAAATATATATTATACTCGCCTTTGCTTGACGTTGCGCAACGTAGAACGTTCACCAACAACAACAGTGAAATTATGGACTCGTAACTTCTGTCAGCAGTCTTTTCAGACAACTATGACGTCGGAGCTTTCAAGGAATGGGCTTATACTTGCTTTAAAGGCAGGCAACAGACCAAGCACTCTCCTTGAGTAGTTGGGACTCATATTAGTAGGATATTTAGGGGCTGTATCATCCATCCATCCATCCATCCATCCATCTGTTTCATCGGTTAAATGTGATGCCGTCTCTATTTGTTTTGTTCGAATAGACGGAGACGGCATCACATTTAACCGTCAGTTAACACTAATCAATGGATGGTGAAACAGCCCCTTAATATAGTTAAATAGTTCTTGTTTTTTCAGTCGGCTCCCTTGCTAGACTTCCAGGCAACGCCAGGGCGCGATTGGTTGGCTCGGCGCGGCGCTTCCTTGCAAAATGGCGTCTGCCTACTACAGCCTTACTGAGCCAATGTCTCTATAGCAGGGGTTCTCAAACTTTTTCAGTTTGTGGCTTAGTATTTCGTCACGGTGTCCTTGCAGCTAGGAAGACTAGCTAGTTGAAAATAAAACCGACCAGGTGCGAGTCGGATTCGCGCACGAAGGGTTCCGAACCATTATCTATATGTTAGATATTAGCAAAAAACGGCAAAAAAAAAACAGTATTGTTGGTAGGTATGGGAGCCCCCTTTAATAATTATTTTATTTTAACTATTTATTTTTAATGTTAATATACATAACTAAATATTCTGTGAATATTTCAAGCGTATACCTGTTGCCGTTATTAATATCGAGCAAAAAGCGGCACCAAAATCACGTTTGTTGTATGGGAGCCCCCCTTAAATATTTATTTTATTCTGTTTTTAGTATTTGTTGTTATAGCGGCCACAGTTATTAATTTGTGAAAGCTTCAAGCGTCTTACAATAACGGCTCAAGAGATAGAGCCCTGTGACAGACGGACGGACTACAGACAGACAGCGGAGTTTCAGTAATAGGGTTTCGTTGGCACCCTTTGAGCACGGAACCCTAAAAAGAAATGATGATTTTCAGCAGATTGCCTAAGTTTCCGCCCGACACGGCGCCCTTGAGTACATACGCGCACAGTTTAGGAACCCCTGCTCTATAGGAAGGAACTCATTGTAACCTGCCTGTGAAGAATTCGTTTACTGTTTAGCTTTAGAGTGAAGGAAAACTTTAGGAAACTGCGAAAAAAATCAATGGTTCGTTGTTTGCGCGTGGGAACTTCGGACCAAGCCCTCTAATTCGGAGAGGAGGCCTGTACCCTACAGAGGGTGGCATATTTTAAGACGGTCAGTATGAGCAAGTCTGACACTACAAGACATAGGTGCGAAGATCTGTAATTAGGAACCTGTTATCAGTTTTAGTGACAAGGAAAATTGTATATGTCGGCGGCAGATCGTAAAATCCGCCGAATCACGAAATTCCTAGGCATATCGTGAAATGCCGCCATTTCATGATTTGGGCAGTTGAGCCAGATCATGAAATTCCTAGGCATATCATGAAACGCCGCCATATCGGTTCGTTGTATATAATTTTTTATTTTTTTCGGCATGTATCACGATGAGCCCGGTATAGAGCTAGGAATATCGACGAATGCGTTGCTCTAATCGATCTGCCGTATTGTTTCTCAGGCACATTGTGATTATGCCTGGCCAACTTTTTGGCATACCATGAAATGGCGCCATTTCATGATATGCCTAGGAATTTCGTGATCTGGCGGATTTGACGATCGGCCGCCGACATAATATACATAGATTTAAAAAGTTGTACTGGGTTCTGGAATCGAACCCGAAAAATAAAACTTACAAAATCATAAAGCAGTATTATTCTTCGAGTTCGTATAGTCATCTGCATAAATATCTCAGAGGAGCGTGGAAAATATCTGACGCGTGGAAAGATATCTGTAGGACTACCGGCCCTAGAAATAGAATCGTATCAGATTATGTACCCTTTGTTGGGTCAGATATTGGTGGCAGTGAAATCCACGGTGGAGACAGTACACGGAAATGAGAAATACCTAGTTCTAAACGTCGCAAAGAAACAGGTAAATCCGTTTTCCATCCGTAAAATGGAGTCGCAGCGAAGGCGACAAAACGACTCGTTTTAGACGAACGAGTATTAGAGCTATTTGAAACACCGAGAATGTTCGCTTTTGTTATTAAGGAAGTTTCTTTATGAGCACCAGAAAGACCAGGAAACTTTGAGGCATGATACAAGTTGTATTTAATTATAATTTAAACACAATATTGGAGCGTGGAGTAAATTCAATATTTTTGTGACCTGTATTGTTACTAACTTGATATGGATAATCTCCGAAATAAAAGAATATTATTATTATTACTCTGTTAGTTTTAATTTACAAATTAAGCTTTCTTATTCTTTAAGCCTGTTCATAGCTCTTATTCGTATTGTTTTAACTCAAATATCTATCAACATTGTTTTGGTTTTATTTCGCGTGTTGTCTGCTAATGTCACTTCTTATTGTTATTTTTCCTAACCTTAATGTGTCATTGCTGTTATAAATAAATTATTTTCTCTCTCTCTCTCTCTCTCTCTCTCTTTCTTTCTTTCTTTCTTTCTTTCTTTCTTACTTTGACTAGCTGCAATGTTCGCAATTTTGTCTGTCGTGATAAAAAAAACGGTCAAGTACGGGTCGGGCCACCGGGAGTATACTCATAAGCTAAAGCTTGTTATGCAAATCTCGAGTAATCGAACTCTCCTCTCCTTCCCTCTTCTCCGCACCCCTTCCGTTGATTGACCCACTTCCAATTTGTTGTGATTCACTTTTAACAATTAAATGCTTTATTGAATCAGGCGTTACTTTGCGGAGGCCCATTTCAATGAACTAATAGAATTGATTTGCTCACCCGCGACCTAAATAGAGTAGAAATGGAGTAGAGGTAGGTCGAGGGTGAGCAAAGAAATTGTTTTAGTTCAATTAAATTTAACTTTATTCATTTTAATTTGTTGTTTTCTTACAATGAGGTTTTCTGTGGCGGGCTAGTTGGCGCTAGTATTGTGTATGCGTTCGACAACTTTGACATTTGCGTCAGGCTTTTATTGGTTAAATAGGTTACTTTGCTCCTCACTGGGTAACTATGCTCTTCAAGTCTAAGTCAAAGTCAAAATATCATTATTCAATTTAGACTATAATAAGCACTTATGAATGTCAAAAAAAAATCTACCACCGGTTCGGAAAAACCACTGTTGAGATGAATCCGGCAAGAAACTCAACGAGGTATATATTTTTTTAAACAGATTTACAATATTATTAAAAATGATAATCTACGAGTATACATCACAAGTATTTAACACAACTTTATTTTTAACACAGTAGGATCGCTATTTGAAGGGATCGCTAATGCGTATCGGAATTATTTCCAAATATCGCTGTCCATGATAATAAATAAATAAATAATATTAATAATGAATATCACGGGACAATTCACACCAATTGACCTAGTCCCAAAGTAAGCTTAGCAAAGCTGTGCCATGTAATGATAATATTTTTGGCCACCCTACCAGGATACGGGGTAAACCCCAAGGAAAACCAGAAATTAGTAACGTAATTTATTCAATTCCGTTTTCAACGACGGAGTCACTTATCGTACCTTAGCAGTAGGGCAACTTAATTATGTAGTGGGTACAATAATTTTTACCCAAGGGTGGGTAGTTGGTGTCGAGGTTTGGCTGATCACGTTTATGGTATCTTTTTAAATCCCTAAAGTTATTAAAGTCGGCTTATCTTTCGCTGGCTCGTTCCCGCAGCGTTACTCAGGTAAGCAGATACGGATGGGTACTAAGCAACGGATAAATATTAGTTATTTATGTGGCTGGTGCATAATGCCTAATTATGTATAGCCGCATACATAACTTTATCTACATGCATATCATAAGTTTTCTATAATATGTTCAGATATGGCTTGTATTTTGACTTTGACTTTGACTTTGACTTTGACTTTGACTTTGAATTTGACTTTGACTTTGACTTGACTTTGACTTTGACTTTGACTTTGACTTTGACTTTGACTGACTTTGACTTTGACTTTGACTTTGACTTTGACTTTGACTTTGACTTTGACTTTGAATAATAATTATTATCTACATGCATGTCATAAGTTTTCTACAATATGTACAGATATGCATTGTTAAAAAAAGTATTACCGATACTTTAATGTAAACATTAAGATGCACTGTACTTTAATGTGAACATTAAGATGCACCCGCAGATACCAGGTTTCTTAATAAAGGCCATTTGATAGTCGTTTCTGAACATATAATACGGAAGTTATGATATGCATGTAGATAAAAATATATAGATAGATACAGTCTGAGCTTGGAAGGTCTCTCATATCTATTCAGCCTCTCCATCACGTCCTTGTATTCTAGTATCACAGCCGCAGTAGTATTATGAATGAAATTAAATCCAGAAACATAGTTACCCAACTTTTACCCAAACACCGGGTAACTAGTTCCTAAATTAAAAGCAATGACCGATGACCGTTGATTGTAAATACCAATTCAATACAAAACGAGGCTTAATTGATAATTAAATGATTGAGAAGAGTTATTCAGCTTTTAATTGATGGAACGGTCAAAACAATTTGAATTAATTTTACATCGGTGACTGGAGAAAATAATTCATGTGCGAAATTTTATTTGAAAATTACAAGCTTTACGGCGAACGACAATATCGTGAAGAGACGCACACACTTGTTAAAAAGGTACAGCAGATAAATAAATAAATTAAAATTGGGTATGATATCGAATATTTTAAAAAAAGTATCAAAACTATACAAATTAAAATCATACCTGATTTCGCATGTGTTTTATTTAAAAAAAACTATTAGGCTGCAATCTAAACAATTGCCTCGTCTAACTCTTTATTTAAAAGACTGGCCGCAGACTTCGAAAGCCGTCAAATTGAAATTCGAAATTTAAAAATAATGTTGTTTGTCATTTGTTCCTTTTCACATTTGAACCCATTCTAGCCGTCAATTCGAACGTGGTTAAACTTTGTGATTTGTGATTTGTTTATGTTAAATGTTCTTGTTAAAAAAAAACTAAGTTAGTTAGGTTGTCATTGGAGTCATCGGTGCATTGTAAAGCTGCACTACAAAGCCAGGCAGATACGTTTGTGCGAATTGCACCAGAAATTATTCATAGTTAAAGTTCTAGGGCGGAGTTGGGGCATAGTTGGCGAGCTCAGACGTGCCGCCTCGTAAAACCCAGGGTTAAAGACAGTTAGATTGTAAAGAAAAAGTGGTGTGTAGTGGTTCGACCTATGGCATCTCAAGCAGAAGATCGTGGGTCGTTTTATAAATTATATGTGCAATTACATTTGAAATTTACCACGAGCTTTTCGGCGAAGGAGAACATCGAAATGAAACCTGCACACAGATGTGACGAAATTCAATCGAATTCATTTAGTTATTCAACCAATTAAAAATGTGATGCAAATGTCAAAGTTGTCGAACGAACCTCACGATTTTAGCACTAACTAGTCTGTCGCAGAAATCCTAATTAAGAGGAATGAAGTAATATTTTTCTTTTGATAAAATAACTTACTGCCAAGTTTTTACGGCGTGAGCCAACTTTTGGAGGCGTCAGGCGTGAGCTTGCCTTCGAATCCAAAAACTTAGTGGTTACTTGACCTGAAATATACATTTCTCTATTTATTTTTTTAATTTCTGACGGTAGAAGAATTCTACAGTTCCACTGAACGTAGATATATCTACAACTATAACTAATGTTAGTTTTCTGTAACTATAGTTACAGGTTTAGTTTTAGTTTTGTATCTGAGGGACCCCATACATCCCCGTATTATTATTGTTCTTTTCATGTTATTTTTTCAATTTTATACTGTAGTTTTCAAGTTTAGTATTTTATTTGTAGTTATTTTATTTTGAAAAAATTACTTGCTACCAAGTTTCTTGCGGCGCATTCTTCTTGGCAACGATGGTCTTTTCGAAAGCGCTGGTAATTAAAAAAAATTACGTGTAAAAGTGCCCATTGCGGCCTATTTACTGTATTAATGATTTTGATTCTTTTTTGCGCATTTTTCTTGTAAATTTTTCCAAAAGCGCTGGTAACTACTATAAAAATACACGTAAAAGATCCCTTTGCGGGTTACTTACTGAATAAACGTTTTAATATATTTTTTCCCTCCGACGGAACATGCTTTACACCTCCATTTTATGCTGGGGCTTAAAATGGCGGGTGTGAGTGCCCTCTAAGAGTTTAAATCAAATTGCATATCTTGCTCAGTTTTAAATTTCAAATTCATACTTGTCTGCAGTTTTGGCTTGATCCTGTAATTGGCAAGTTACACTTCAAGTCCTCTCGAGATTCAGCTTAATTATGGCACCGGGTTTTATTTCTTTACACTGGCTTATGTTAAGTGGATTCTGGCATACGATCATCTTGGTTCGCTTTATATGATTATGAAATTAAGAGAATCATTAAAACTTTGTTTCTTTTTGAAACATACACTTTGAAATGAAAGAATGATGGGCAAAAATGTATGGTATCCAGCCCAATCACCAATAGAATTAGAACGTATGTAGGGTAGGCGTATTGGTCCCACTATTTGCTGTAATTCTTATTACGACTAGACTAGACTAGACTGTGAAGGCTGGGAGAATCGAGATGTTTTATGATGAAATGCTTAAGTTTGTACAGACCCGGAATGAAAATAAACGTAAATAATGGTAATAAACGTTGTGTGTGTGAATACTTGAAGGCTGATAAGTCTTCTCCGGGGTTTTTGAAGTTTGTCCCCGTATAAGAAAATGAAGCTTATGTAACTAGCTTTCACGTGGTATACCTACATGAGAATTGTATTGGTTATATGCACCAATTTGCCCATCCAACGATACTATCCGACGCAGAAATGAAATAGTTTATTTTGCTTTAGAACTAAGGTCATCGACATAGCTCAGGGAATAAGCAGCTTGCAAATTGAAAAATTGGCGCAAACTGTATGGCGGATGCCGTCGAATGCCGATTGCCGTCTTGACTTATATTTTGCTTATGCAAATTGGAATTTGCTCAAGTATGACCGAGCGTGTAGCCGGACCTTTAGTTTATCGTAAATTCTGAATCCTATTACAAAAAGCACATAAAGAACGACTAGCTGTCTCACTATGGAAGGGTCGGAGCTATTTTTAAACCGATCTATTTGTAGCGACCGCAGCTATTTTCTTTAGAAATGTTTATAATTTATTTTATCAAACATCTGAGAGGAATCAGAGAGCGGTGGAGTTCAATCGTGTTTAAGCCCTTCACCGCTACGACCCGCGTCGCAGAAGGAGGCGGCGTTGTCACTTTGAATATTTTAATTATTTATTTATTTAATGAAATAAAACATGTCTCTACCCTCTGGAGAAAGATGATGATGAGATAATAATACTGTTAACCTATGTACAAAGCCTCATACCAAACAAATATACAAAACAAATCCTGCTGGAATGATATTCTTCCTCCTATCCAAGGAGCGTCTAGTGGGTACACCTTCAAGCGTAAGCTGAAGGAATAATTATTGACGCTCCAAAAATCCATTTACTGAACCAGCACTTTGAGTATGCCCAGCCTGTTTGTTTTTGAGCAACTTATTTGTCCCTTGTATTTACTTATGGCTTGTTGTAATTTATTAATTTATTTCTTGTTTACTTAGAATTAAATCTATATTATTTCTTAATTTTATTTACACATGGATAAGTTTAGTATACTTATGCATCATTCCGTGGGTCACAGATAGACGGTTCTGACAGAATATCAGCGCTGCAGGCGTCTAACGCCTCAGCATTATGCTGAGTCAGCGGCCGTTTCACTTTTGCAGGGACACACAAAATCGTTTTATTTTCATTTTTGTATTTTTTTGTTGTTTTATGTGTCTTTGTGAATGTGAACAAATCTCTTCTTTCTTTCTTATGAAAAAAATCTTAAGGAGGAACTGTACTTGGGATTTAGATCATTGTCCTGAGAGTGGAAAGGAAACGTTGTAGGTATATTAAGTTTGAAATTTACTTAAATCGTTTTTGAACTATATAAAAACTAGTGTTCACCTGCGGCTTTGCGCGCGTTAATCATTAGCTGATTCAGCAGCTGAATTGAAATTCTGGAATTTCACGAAATTCCCGTAGGAATATCGGGATACCAAGTAGCTTATGTGTTATTCCAGACGACCAGCTATCTTTTTACCAAATTTTATCCAAACCCATCCTGCCATTCTAGCGTGAAGAAGTATCCCATACCCCGGAATTTCAGTTCAATTGCTGGATCTAATGCTTTACGGTAAACTACTTATAGTTTATTATAAAAGAAAGTGGACAATCTGTGGCGCTGCGCTACGGCGGGGATCCTTCAGCGAATATTTCGTTTATCGCAAGCATCGGCTGTAAAAAGCTGACCCGCCGCTCATATTGTTTCACATAAAGAACTTGCGGGACCCGAACATAGCCAGCTGGAGCGACAGCAAATACAAAACGTACATGACTTTGTTTGTTTGTGAAAAAAAAGTAAAACCGACTCCAAAAAAATTAAAAAAATAACAACAAATGGAACCGAGCTGGCTTCAGCATCCGATCAGTTCGAAAGAATCATTAACTTAAAGCTTGTTCTTAGTCACTTATATAGTTATATTAATCATGATCGTTTATAGACGAGCGAGCATTACTTAGCTTTGACGAGTTCCGTCGGCCATCTGCGGTCTTCTTCATCAGGTCCAGGTTACCAAACGATACTTTCTGAATGTAAATGCTCATCTTAATGCTAAAAATGCCAAAATCGCCATAGGTGTGCCTATAAAATTTGAGGTTTGCCTCCGATTTCCCTAGGATCTGACACTTCCTACCGGCCCTAGAAATTGAGATATTTACACACGCTTGTTGTGTCAGATATTGCTGGTGACTGTACATAATAAGGTTTTGTTATTATAAGCTAGCTAGCCGTCTAGAAAATTCAAGGTATTATTTCTGTCGAAATGTAGCCCTAGGTCATTATTTGAGCGTTTCAACAGTCTCATTTTTGTGGACACTTCTGTAAAAATGGATGAAGATTCTGATACAGTTTTTTTGTTATCTGGTAGAAATACAGGAACTCTCTGGTAGAAAACGACATCAAAATCTATAGCCAATTGGTAAAAAATTGTGACCAGAACAATGAGACTGTGCTTTGCTTGAATAATGACCCTAGGTTTAGGTGGTACAGTTGGAAGAACGTGTCAGATATTTTTGCACGCTCCGCTGTCGCAGATATTAATGCTGGTGACTGTACGTTGTTTGTCAGTCAGTAAATAGTAGGTATAGTTTAGAAAGAAGATGTTTTTTCTGCGCATCGTACAAACCTTTCAGCAAAGATAGGGTCTGTTGAAATATCGACAAATCGCGATCCCGCATTGAACCTAGCTAGCGGAAACCGGTCTCATGTGAAATTATAATAACAAACAGATATACTACTGCTATACTATGTATGCTAATATGTTTCGCTGTCGTAAGCTTGTGATATTATTTAAAGCCAAATAGTTGTCAATACTCCGCAGTCGAGTATTGAGATATTTAGTTATGTTTATGTCAAACACTTGCATTCACCGGTTGCCCGAAATCATCAGCCCATCTAGTGGAAGGCCTGCCAACGCTTCGTCTTCCGGTTCGTGGTCGCCACTCGAGGACTTTTCTCCCCCAACGTTTATCTGTTCTTCGAGCGATGTGACCCATTTATTGCCACTTCAGCTTGTGCCGATCACAATGCGGCTATTTTACATATAAGCGTTTGATAAAAATCGGTTCAGCCGTTTTTCAGATATTGAACTTTGAAATAAGCTATGTCGGAGGTTTTATAAGTTTTATAAGTTAGTTAGATTAGGTTATAAAATATAGCGCTCTACTTTAGGTCCCATTTTTATCCAGATGCCAAGTACTTAATCCATCAAATACTGGATGCAACTCTAAAAATTCTGAGAGCAAACCTGTGTTCTAGCAAGCATCCATCACCCCTAAAACCAAAAGGTGGCCGTTGTGAAGTAAATAAATCTCTATAATAATAAATTTAGTATGGCCTCGAGAGCGTAGCAGGCGCGTAGCAACGTAGAGGCTTCGTAGCGTAGCACCTCGTAGCACCCGCTACGAAGAAACGGTTTGTAAACTTACATTAAAAGAAAAGGTACAGTTGAACCAACTGAATCATGTACATACCAGGGAACCTTTGTGCTATTAAATGTCATGTTGACAACCCACACTTTTGGAACGGTTGGATGACATCTGGCAGGCGGTTGGTAAACTGTGGATGAGACTAGCACAGGAACGGGCAGTGGCTTGAAAATGAAGAGGGCTTTACCCAGCAGTGGGTGGATGTGGGCTGATTTGATTGTTTGATACTTTTTATTATCATCATCAGCCCGAAGACGTCCACTGCTGGACAAAGGCCTCCCCCTTAGAACGCCACAATGAACGACAACTCGCCACTTGCATCCACCGGTTTCCCGCTACTCTCACGATGTCGTATTTGATTTTTGGATTGTCGATGACGTCTTTTTATTATACAAAAAGGAAATACAAAAAGTTACACAATAAAAAGATAGCTAAGTACAAAGGCGTACTTATCCCTGAAGGGATCTCTGCCAGTCAAGCTTTGAGTTGTTATTTGTTTGAGTGAGAATTTGTCAAATATCGTATCAATACAGGGAGTCACTGGTTTTAAATCCAAGGTTCGATTCTACTCACATAACTGAGCTACTTTTGTTCTGCAACTTTAAAAGATATTATGATCACTGCTAATTTCAATTTTTTCATACAGATAAGTAAGAGAGAGGTAAGTTTCAATTTACTTATACAATACAATACAAAATTGACAGAAGATTGATAAATGTTTATCTAAGAGATGTCAAATAAATGTCAAAAATTAATTAAAGGCCCCCGTACTGAGACAGCGAATATGAACACCGCCATGATCGATACATTGATTCAACGATTAAACTTTAAGGATTAATAAAATTTATTGATCCTGAAAATTGATTTTAGATAATAATTATCTAAGATCAAGTTATTTGAAAATGTTACAAAACAAAAGTAGCTAAGTTATCCGAGTAGAATCGAACCATGAATTTACAGATAACATTTAATTATAAATGTAGGAATATTTCCAAGAACATATTTTTTCTGATATTTTGAAATTGAATCTCAAAACCAGACTTGCACAAGGAATACTCGTACCAGTAAATTAGTTCTAACTTTACAACCGTTTCAATATCGCCCGGGGGCACAATTTATCAATTTCGTATTGTTTGTCTGAAGCAATACTTGGATTTTTCTGTTTTAACTGTATTTTTGCGTTACAGTTAATGCATGGACCTGTTCATAAATTATTTTGTATATTAATTTTGTTTTAATTTTAAACTAATTTTGATTTTTAATGACCTGCCCTTTTTTTTAAACTTTTTACTAACATTTTGTAATGGATATCTGACATAATAAATATTCTATTTATTTTACATTCGATAAAGTTTCTACTCGTGTATGTACAGTCAACAACAGAGAGACCGCTACGGTTAAAATTACTAAAATATGTATACATGACTTTATTGATTAAAAATTAAGGTCGAGTAAACATATTTTTGTTGCTTTGGCCGTATCGACATCTTTGCAGTTGACTGTACATACACGAGTAGAAACTTTATAGAATACAGAATAAAATAGAACATTTTTTATTATGTCAGATAACTAAGATCCATTTCAACATGTTAGTCAAAAGTTTCCAAAAAAATGTTATAGGTCATTGTTATTAAAAATGTTAGGTTAGGTTAGGGTTGGTCATTTAAAACATCGTACATACTTATATGTAAAAATATGCAAGTGTCCTAATAAATTCTAAATAGTCCCTCAGTTAGATCATCACAAAATATTGGACACGTAATTTTTCTAACCCCCGACGCAAAAAGAGGGGTGTTATAAGTTTGACCGCTATGTGTGTATGTCTGTGTGTCTGTCTATCTGTCTGTGGCACCGTAGCTCTTAAACGTCTAGACCGATTTGAATGCGGTTTTTTTATTTGAAACCAGGCTTTCTAGCGATGGTTCTTAGACATGTGTCATCAAAATCGGTTTAGCCGTTTTTGAGATATTAAACTTTGAAGTGACAAAGTAGGGGTTTTTCAACTTTTTGTTGGTTAGGTTATATTTTTTGTCAAGTAAAAAAAAAATGATGAAGACATACATCGTGTAATTTTTGTTTGACTAACAAAAGAAAAATTACGTGTTCAGTATTTACTGTTCTCTAAGCAACATCGCCCGCTTAGCCACTTCGACTCGCATTTCATCGAGCTATGTCGATGATTTTATTACTAAAATGAATGTAATGAAATAAACCTTAAGCGGCAATTATACCGCGTCGTTCACCTAATGCGGTCGCCGAACTTGTTTCAAACTACTTCGGCGAACGACTACCGCCTTTACATTAGTCTGTCCGTCTACTGCGGCGGCCATATTAAGGCGGTGGCAGCAGCAGGGCTACTACGAAACTCGAAACTCGAAGTTCGTGTCGTGCGGTCCCTCTGACACTTATACTATTTAATACGAGAGCGAGAGGGACGGTACGATACGAACTTCGAGTTTCGTAGTAGCCCTGCTATCGCTCGCCGAATGCGGCCGACTACTGGTCTTTACACTTTTGCGGTCGCCGCATGCAGCATGCGGCGAACGACTCAGTGTAATGAGGGCTATCGCGAATGAATTCGCCACTAGAGGCGCTAGTGTAGCGTGAGTTTCCGATTTGTCAAATCTCATAGTTTTTAAGTGAGCTAAGCGGGTATTCTAATTAGAATAATTTTGTGAATATTTTGTAATATTTGAAATTAATTATGGTAAATATGAGTTCCGGGGCAAAGAATGTCTGTGTTTTAGACAGTTTTGTCTTTCGGAAACCTTTGTCCTCGAACAAAACGGGGACTAGGCAACACTGTGGCATGCTGATATTTTATGGTAGGGTTTTAAGGTGTATTAAATATAATTTTAATCTAAACTTTGTTTTCACGCCCGTAATAGTGACTTTAAAGTCATACTTAAAAACCTCACGCAACAGTGCGCCATCTAGTGAGACAAAGAGTCCTCATTGCCGAAATATTACACAGCTACAGTAAACCACTCATAGTCAAATCGTAGATGTGAATGTCCACTGATATTGAGCAACGCGCCGACCTGAGTGGGCTCTTGTTTAGAGAACCTCAATATGTAGTCGAACTCGGCGAGTGTGGTGTGAAATGAAAGACTAAGAGATTTATTGATATTTCATATTGGCTTTTACCCGAGACTGCTCGCGCAGTTTAGTGTGTATTTAAGTATGTATCTATCTATATAATTATATTTATCCGTTGCTTAGTACCCATAACACAAGCTTTGCTAAGCTTACTTTGGGACTAGGTCAATTGGTGTGAATTGTCCCTTGATATTTATTTATTTATATATTTTATTTATTTAACGCGACTGACTGCTGGAAACAGTTTGCAAATTACAACAGTGCTGTGACGTTCACGAGCAAACACTTCAACGAGTAGACGAGCTCGAGTATGAGCTCGCCGCCTCCCACGAATTTGTTCGCCAACTACAGGAACAGATTGAACGCCAAGAAGCCGAGAACACCCAACGGCTGTATGACGAAATAATCCCAGCACCAAACGTCTCCTCAACACGACCGGCAATAGGTTCTTCTGGGTCACCGGTTGTAATAGATTTGACTAAGGACACTTCTTTTGAGTCTAGATCAGTGCATTTTCAAAGTCATAATAAATTTAAAAAATATCTTAAGTTAAACAGGTTCATAAGAAACAGAAAGAAAGAAATGATTTATTGTCTCAAAATAAAAAAAAAACAGTTAAAAAAGAAAACATACACTAAACATATCAGTAAAAAATTAGATTAAGTTAAATAAAAGCATGTAAAAAGTAACTACTATTCTGTTGGTTACACTGCGGTAAACTGAAAAAACTAAGCTACAATTTATTCCGCTACCGCTCTTCCCTCCCACCCTCCGCTCGACAAGCTCTGGGTTTGACGTTTGCCCTGTGTTTAGCATATTAGGTTTAGATCTAGCCCCTGCCTGCATACCAACGACGCAACAGCGAACTACCAAACTTAACTGCATTTCTGCATAATTAAGGATATTTTAGGGTACCGAAATAGCTTAAGTAATTTGACTAACAGAACCAAACTACCAAACTTATACTAAACTAAATATTTGTACGGTTGCTTGCAACCTAATACATTTGTGCTAAACTTATTTCAAGATTATTTTACTTACTGTATTCTTAAAAATAAATGTTATTGAATTTGAATACAGTTTGCTGGCGCGCGCACACACACACACACACACACACACACACACACATAATTAATTATATTTGCTTCACTCATAGATATTAGTGATTGAGACTCGTATGTTATTTGTTGTGAATCCATACCTACTGTATCTATATTGTCATAAACGAATGTTCTAGTTACTATTATTACCTACTGTGGTAACCTATTATTCGCCATGTATGTAATATCTTAGTTAAGTGTACAATTGTTGTTAATTAAGGCTGGTTGGTTTCCTGAATAAATAAATAAAAAACTATAATAGTACATTGTGTCTTAAAGGCGGTAAATAAGGAATTACGAACGAGAGTCTATTAGAAGCCCAAGGTCGAAGAGTGAGGGTTTTAATGAGTCGATGTTCGTAATTCTAGTACTGCCCGTGCAACATACAATGTTTTTCATCACATTTGCGAGTAAAATTTTATATTTGTAAAAGAAAAAATAATTGTTCCAAATATTGGCGATACCTTAGGCTGCGCTCTTGGTAGGTATCGTTGGATAGGTCTTTTAAAATTATTACAGGGTTGCTAAAACGGTTTTTCGATTCAGTGATTTGTTTGCATAATATTCAACTTTAAAGTGCAAATTTTCATTAAAATCGAGCGTCCCCCCCCCCTTCTAAAATCTAAACCGGTGGGTGGAAAAATTTGAAAAAAATCACAATGGTAGTAAATATGTCAAAATTTCAAGGAAAACTATAACGGCTAAGTTTGCTTGAGAATTATTAGTAGTTTAAGAGTAAAAATAGCAGCCTTAAGGTATAAAATATACCTAAATTTGGAAGATTCCGTATAAAATACGAAATTAGAAAAATATTACTTACTTATTTTTTTGTTAATGACTACGGAACCCTATTTTCGGCGTGTCCGACACGCACTTGGCCGGTTTTAAAAGAATATAAAAGTCTATCACGAATAAGTAATTATTACAGTAGACACATTAAATGATATATTAAGAACACTTCTAACACACCACATTTTTAATTTTCATTCAATTTTTATGGAATAATCGAGAAAAACTGTCAAAAATGCAACGTTGCCAGCTCAGCAGGTATAAACGCTCTTCAAAACGATATTATTGCTTTTGGAATCAAACTGTACTCGTAATACACTATCATTCTCTCATTCAATTCATTCGTGATCGTTCTTGTGAATCGAGCTATAGAAAGGTTACGGGTTAGGTAGGGGTACGATTTAAGCAGCAAGGGGTTCTGCCCTGAAAAAAATATTTTTATTTAAAAAGTAAATGGCCATTTAAATCGTCCCCTTTAGTGTAAGAGCAAATAAAATAAGTCTTTCTTAACATATACGTCTTTAATTCAATTATGCTGATTACATGATGAGCTTTACGTAATATCAAAGTCACATTTGGAATTATCGAGCAATTTACAACCTTACGTTCTTAACAAGTGAGTACAATTTACAATGAATCAAGATGATTGTTTAATTTTAAAATTTAGCAACAACAGAGACATTATTAATAAGGTTAAATTTTCAAATATTAAATAAAATATGTGCTCTAATTGAACTGAAAATAGGATCCGAAATAAATTGTCATAGAACGCAAATGTTTTGAATTCAAACTTTTGAAGACATCTTCACAAGTTTACCGAGTTGGAAAAGGGTTAATTAATTTAGTTGTTTAAAATAGGTACTTGTAAAGATTAATGAATTAAACTTAATGAGTTTTAACATTTACTTGGACTTTGAAAATAAAACACGTTTTCTTATTAATAATTGACTGAGATGACAATTAAAAAGTTTTCTTAAAAAGATTGACGATTCCTTTAACCATTTTGACATTTGAATATTTATCGTAACCTTTTAATTTTTGAATAAATTAAAGAAAGGTTGACATGTTTTATTTTCAAAGTACGTATTTTAAACTATTTATTTAATTTAACTGTATTGACAATATGTTTTGAACGTTTTGATTAGCACTTAAATCTACGGATGACAAGCTCTTGAGTTTATAAACAAAAAGTTAAATCAGTCTTTTGACAATATTATTCGAAAAAAAAGGTAAAAAAAGTCTAGTAACATTAAATCGCATGAACTGTAACAAGTGTCCTTTGCTAAATAAACACTTTTTATTTTTTTATTTATTTATTAATATATGCAACATAACGAAAACTAATTTGCCAAAACTATAGTTCGTTTTTTTAGCATTAGAAAAAGGGTAAACAATCTTGAAGTTTTTTTAATGAAGAACGTTTTAAAAAAAACTAACTTTTACTTACGATACCAAAAGCATGTAAATGATCATAATGCCCTTGCTTATTGTTAAATATTTGCTGTCATTTATTTTTCAAAAGTATTTTTCGATGAAAAGAAATGTCAAGATCGCTTACTTTCTTTCTAATGCTAAAAAAACGAAGTATATTCAATAATTCAGAATTATAATAACTATTTAGAAAATATTAAGCTTTTTTAAAATTTAGTTATCCGGTCTTGTTTTTGATAGCGATGTTAACAAAACATGCAGCTATTTGTTATTCCATGCACGTCATTTTGCATGAATTATGCATGCATGTAAGTAAAGTTGTTTCGGGTTGTTGGCCTTTAGGTACTGTAGATATCACTAAACAATGTTAAAACAAGCACCTATAGAAATTTAAAGTAGATCCCACGAGAAGATTGAAACACTGGTTTTCAAAATTAGTTACCTTATTAAATATTTATGCAAATTCTGTTTTTTTTTGCGATTTTTATTTAATTACTGATTTTAAGTAATAAAATTATAGAGAAAAATCTATGAAAACCCAACCTTAGACGGATCATCAGAGTGGGTATGTTACTATTAAACATTTTATTGTATTATTTTATTGAAATACGAACAGCGCCTCTAGCGGAACGTATGCGATGTTCGTGTTTCCATAAAAATTGAGATTTTAACGCGAACGCGATCGAGACGTATTTTGTAACCGAAAACTTACACTAAGGGTACCGGTGACGGTACGGAATCGCAGTGACGCATCGTATGCGCATCGCTTTTTTCGCATGCCCTCCACACCGCTGCTCAAAATACGCATACGACTTTTGGTGGATAGTATGCGGTAAACTCTTGACGTTTACGGCACGTCACTGCGATTCCGCACCATTTGTTTATTTTAAGCAGCGGTGTGGAGAGAATGCAATAAAAACGGTGCGCATACGATGCGTCACTGCTATTCCGTACCGTCGTGGTTTTTTAAGCAGCGATGTGGCCGCTCTTTAATGCGTGTTTCTGTGTGTCTGTCCGTGGCATCGTAGCTCCTAAGTGTACCCGTCTAACGGGACTTTTTGTTTATACTTTTTTCCAATTTCGTTGAAACTTACAGATCATGAGGGGGGCTGATATTTATAATTTCTCCAAGTTTACATTAACCAGAGCATTATCTTATATATAAATGGTCTGTCATTGATTAAGCGAGCGTGAAGCCTCTCCGATTCAGATTAGGTAATTTTGTATGTTTGTAACGTCTAGTAAAATTAAGTGGGCAGGTTCGATAATTAAAACACAGCACAACGTCTTTTGTGGCTGAATAGATCGATGCGAGAGCGAAATTTTCATCCACAGACCTGCCTGACAAGGAAAGTTTGCGGAAGTTGGTGTTGAACCACCTTGGTGTCGTTTTTGTCTCTTGCCTGAAATAAGTATATTGTATTATATTACAATAGGATTAGGCAATCAGTTTTCATTTTTAATATCCTGTTTTTAGTTAGTACAGGTTAACAACCTCGGTAACAATATCAGATTTAAACATGGGATCTACTTTCAAATAATCCTGTAAATACAAAGTCATTTTTAATCATCCAAATTTTGATATGTTATTAATTAAATTTAAATAAATCAAAATTATTTAAAAAAAAACACCCTAAATTGTAATCGTTTGCACAAGCCAATAGTATTTTAGTTTTTTTTAATCTCAGATTTTCATTTCCTTATTTACTATTTTGAAATATTTCACATTTTCATTCGTAATTTTATCGTCTCTTCAAAGTTTGGATGGTAAAAAAATACCTTGTGTTCTAGGAAAGAATGGTCAAGCCCAAAAGAAACCGAACGAGATACCTTATTGCAGTAAAAAAACAAAACTAAGACAGTTTGTCATGTTTTAAATGATTAAGAGTGACAATGCACTAAATTATTCACTCAAAAGTTGCCACTCATGAGTTGCCACTTAAGAGTTGTCTCTCATGAGTTGCCACATATAATGTGAGCCGCAGGAGGCTAAGCTTCAATGTGTCTAAAGCTTACTAAGTAATTTAATCGAAATAACCTTCAAAAACGTAAACAGCTTCATAATTCAGTCTTGCTTTGTATAAAAACCCCTGAAATTTCATAACTCGTAAATGTCAAGCGAATTGATGAAAAAGATTAATTTAATTAATTTACTAAATAATGATGCACTCTTACATTCTAAGAACTTCGTATTCCATTAATTAATCTAAGTTTTGGCATTAGTTTTAAGTGATATTTTATTTTCAAAATGGCGTAAAAGTATAAGGCACAATTTAATTATTTACTAATTATATTTATACTTAAGTTCTTCTTGGGACGTACGACACAGCTACAATTTTTTTTCTAGCTAGAAATACTATTTATAAGTTTTAAAAAATACCACAGATCTAACAATTTGTAGTTATTTCGTTATTTGCTTTTAACGCAAATGAAATTTTTGACAAATATTTGCTTCTTTTTACACTGCACGCTCATCAAAATATTGTTAAAAAAAGTTTTACTTCAATAAACATTTTTTTTGAGCTTCAAAATCTACTAATCACTAGATCTATGGCAGGTTATCCATGTTTGGCACTTTTCAATAAAAAAAAATGTTATGTTTTTAATGACACAAAAAGAAAAATATAAACATTGGAACATAGATCCTCCTCCTTTTTTGAAGTCGGTTAAAAAAATAAAGTGTAAGTAATTTCTAAACCTATTGTAAAACTGCGAAAATAACATTAACTGCGTGATATGTTTTTAATATTTGGATTGTAACTGTTCATACATAAAAAAATGCAAATAAAATGGAAAATAAAACAAAAGCGTTCATAATTAGTTTTTTATTTAAATCCGAAATGTAACAGTAAATATTGTTCTGTATAAGAAATCGTATTTTTCAGTGGATGGATTTCCAATTTGATTTTTTCAATCAAAATACAAAATTAAGATTAATAAAAATCATTTCATGACAACGTTTTTAATTGTTACAACTTCGAAAAAATATAAGATATAAAATAAAAATAATCAAGTAGCTTAATAACTTAAAAATAAAAATTAGTAAAAAACTTTGGTATCTGTATTAAAACCGATTAAATTTTGGAGTAGAAAAGCTATTAATGTAATAGAAAAAATTAAAAATAATTTATTTACAGTATTCTAAGCGGGACATAAATTAAAATTAAACAATAAAACTTACATTTATTGTCAGTTCGCGATTTGAGTATTATTTTTATTTACATTTGGCGAAGATATGGAAAACTAAATCTAGTTAAAAATGTACATTTGAACGTTACAAGAATGAAAATTTGGCAGTAACACATAGTTAAGTAATACATAGTCATTATTGAAATTTATCATAATCGCACAAAACAACAATATGGATTACAAAAGACAATACAAAATGAAAATACAATCCATGAATTTTCTAATTTGAATTGATTCATCAATTTTGGTCCTAAATAAGAAACAGATAATTTTCATTTTACTATAACAATAAATGCACTATTCCAGAGTTGAACAATTCTAAAAACAATCGACGATCACACCGCCGGGCAAATTCAGAATTTCCCATAAATTTCATAAACAGATCAAGAAGAATCTACAATTAACAATAATTAACAAGAATATTTATTAAAACTTAAAAGAGATCCATCAAAGGGAATCGTTTCAATTAAGCCAACATTACGAAATTAAATCTTTAAATACTATTAAATCATTACGATTTGGACAAAGAAGTATTTTCAATAATTCGCTTAAGAATGGACGTTAATTAAATTACAATAATATTGATAGTAATTAAGTCAGTCGAATCATCAAGGGGCTTACTCCCGAAAATGATGCAGTCATTAACGGAAACTCATTTCAAAGTCAGCCATCCATTTGTAAAATTAATATCTGTTCAAAAACATTTGTACACATTGAGGGACAAACACATAAATGAACATCGCAACTACCATAAAAACAATTTTTAAAATTGACAAATTATGTTTCGTATAATTATATCTACAAACAATGGCATGACTTTAAAACATTCCGCACCTAGTTACAATGTACATAAATAGGTAATTCAACGCTTATTTATAACAAATCTTTTCCAAGTTAAAAACACCATGGTATTTTTTTTAGTTCATGTTTGTTCAGTCAAGGGCAAAGATATCGACACGGGCAAAGTTGCAAAAATATGTATACACGGCCTTAATATTAAGTGCATAAAGTCGTGTATACATATTTTTGCAACTTTGGCCGTGTCGATATCTTTGCCCTTGACTGTTCTATCTCATTAGAAACTGCCTTAATATCTTGGATCCTGTGTAACTTTCCTTTAATCCCATTTTGTAGCCAGCTCCAGAATGGGACCGATTGTCCCATCTCATAGCCAATGGGAATTTAGCTTTGAAACGAGTCTAAAGAGTAACGTTTAAAATATAAAATCACGGACTACCTATGACTTGTATCTCAACGTGAAATTATTTTTTGCCAAAATAATTAAAGCAGTTCATTCTACAATTTTATTATTAAGTACATTTATTTTCTACGGGAAGTAGGTACCGCGTTTGCTTTTAGTAAGAAATCAGCATTAAGATCACGTGAATTCATTTATCCATCTCTTTTTTTCACTGTACTATGTCGTTAAATAATTTTGAATCAACGAATGGTACATTTAGGCGTATAATTTACTGTTGGAATTTTGATGAAATTGACTTCATTAATGCCTGTCATATTACATGTATCGAATAATGTCGACTTCAATTAAAAACTACTGAATTGTTTTTAAAGAGGTGTTCAGTCAAACTGACTCAAACACGTCTTGTATTATTGTTAGCCAGTGAGCACAAAAACTTTAAAACAATCGTGTTTAGCGACTAGTAAAATTATTATTTCAGAGCACATTATGCCGTGATACTGACAGATTGTCACCAATGGCATCCTTGGTTTATAAACGTAACCTTTATAATAGTCACCGGTAGTGCATGTGTAAGTCCTTTTTGCACTACATCTAGTTCTTTAGATAGACTAGGGCTCTATGAATAAAGAAAATTATAATCTTCTTCTTATATTTTGAAGTAAATGCCCTAAAAGACAATCAAATCCTTTAAAGCTATATGATTTTAACAATGTCATTAACAATATCGTCCAGTATTACCGCAAGGGCACACAAGACCTATATTCATGATCCCCGACCTCACGGAGATCTTAGAAGTTAGAGACATAGGTATTTACAGTTTTTTTTATCAATCGTGCCCCATATTCCTTAATAACCAAAGGCTCCGTATACCTTAACGGCACTGGTTATTCTGATTCATTCACTTCAAATATTAAACAAAAGCTCATATTTTTCCTTATTCATACCATCCAAGGCATAAACCCTGCGGATGATCAACAGTTAGATAACACAGGATCCAATGAATAGAAGTAGTAATAGCTCTACCTATATTTGGCGCATTTAGTACACTTACCTCCAGCCTCCCATACACCCCCGTAATAACCGCGGACAACGCTCACTTATCACAATGAATAATTTTAAATCTATCTACATTAACTACACTTATGTACACACTAACACATTACACCACATGCGTTTCACTTCGTTTGTTATAAGATTCGTCTATAGTCACGTTTTGTTTTTTGTTTTCTTTCCTTATTGTGCCGTATTGAGGCACATCTGAGGTTAGGTTCTGGACTGTCAGGATTTGACTGGAGTTGCTGTTCTGCGGGGTGCTTGTTGAGATGGGGCTCCCGTACTGGTTCCCGTACTTGTGTCTTGAAGGGTCCTTGAGGATGGACTGTGGCTGCTTCGGGATGGGCGTTTGCGAAAGCTGGTGCTGGAACAAAGTTGGTTGGTTAGTTTTCACGTTGGTATTAGCGCTTTGCATAGGAATAAGGGAAAAATATAGTAGTGAAATAGAAGTGGTCTGATTCAGTCAGATCTTAGAGAGAAAAAAACATCTGTATCCCTGACACTTAAGTAAACAAATAGGTTTTTTTTCATAGGACTTCGATGTCAGGGATATTGGAAAAAAAAACATGATGATTTTAAATAGTTCCTTGTTTTTCCAGCATTATCATCATGTCTGTGTATACATGTCCCACTACTGGGCACAAATCTCCTCTTAATTAGAACGAGGGACACAGCTTATTAAGTTCCGAGAGATTGAAAAATGCGTGTAAATGTGTTTTTGACCCACAATTTATTTGTAGTCATCGCCTTTATATTATGTTCGTTATCTTCCCAAAGTTCACCGACCCACTGAGCCCAAAGTATTACAATAATCTTAAACAGGCCTAGTGTTGAATGTGAAGATTAATGCGCCCAATTCGCGAAAGGCTCAGGCTGTCAAATGGGCTTAGCTCTGTGTGCCGGATAAAAGCAGTCGTGTCTAAATTTGAAATTGTGTTTTGGAAATGGGAATTAATATGTTATTTGGTACTATCATCATCATCATTATGGACGACATTGTGAGACTGGCAACTGATGGATGCAGGGGCGAGTTGTCGTTCTAAGGGGGAGGTCTTTGTCCAGCAGTGGACGTCTTCCAGCTGATGATGATGATGATAATCACTTCAGCTTATAATACGTTCCACTTGCTTGGCCCAGGCAGCTAATCAATCAACTCATTTCATTAAATTTATGTGACATATAAATTTGACGCGAGATTTACGTAAATAACTATAATATTAGGAACTAAAAGAATTTCCTTGCTCACCCGCGACCTTACGATAGCTAAGCTTATGCAAAATATGCGTGTTCATGTGATGTTTCAGAATGCATGGAGATAATTAGATACAACAGTAGGTATGGGGTCTATTATTAATGAGCAGGTAAATTTAGTTTCATCTCCCTTGCTACGGCTTGGATCTAATTTCAGCAATGGTGGTTAATAAAACATGCCTCGACAGTAAATAAATAAAAATCAAGGTAGTTTTGAAGGACGGTTAAAATTTATTAATAATTTGTGGGTAGTTTTGTTTTGTTTCATAAAATATATGTGGGTACTTGGGGAGTTACAGTGACAAATTAAAACGGTGGTTGTGGTTCGTTAGTCTAACAACTGGTAGCATGGTGTACGGTTGTGTCACTGTGAGATGAGATTCATGTGCAAAATTACACAATTACCTGTGAAGTAATTCAATGGTATCGAAAATACAAACTGAGACATGGATGCACAGAAAAACCAGAAAAAGAGACCAGCGCTGGGAATCGAACCCAGGTCCTCAGCAATCCGTGCTGCGTGCGTATGGTTTCACGGGATACCCGTAAAAGTAACAAATTTGGAGTTGAAATAAAAAATACAAAAAGACTCCAAATAACCAATCATAATTCAATGGTATCTGTGAAGTACCCAATCCGCACTGGGCCCGCGAGGGAACTACGGCCCAAGCCCTCTCATTCTGAGAGGACGCCTGTGTCCAGCAGTGGGACGTATATAGGCTGGGATGATGATGACTCCATTTTAAACAAAACCTTGTTAAAAATACCTGGTTGCAGCCGGGATGCAGCACGGTGACGTCAGGGGGCGGCACGGCGGCCATCTTGTCGTGCCGCCGGCGCAGCGTGCCGCCCGCCGACTGCCGGTCCAGGGGAACTGCTGACAGAAATATAAGGTTAGACTTAGTCTACGCAAACCTCCTATGACAACTATACATATAGTTTCATACACACACGTGTCGGTGACGCTCAGGACATTACACAGATTGCATTCCAACTGCAATGAACTGCCCATCAGATGACCTTGTAAAGGTCTTTGATGGATGCCTATGTTCAGAACTGTTTTTCGGAATCGGTGGTAGTTTTTTTTTTACATTCATAACTAAGTGCTTGTTATAGCCTAAATTGAATAAAGATATTTTGACTTTAACCTTGACTTAGTGGGATGTTATGAAAGAGGAATCCACTCAGCATTCATCGGACCACGGCAGGTAACTCAACGCTGATATTACGTGGATCCTACTTTTTTTTTCTAGACTACCTCCAACATAATCGGAGCCTATGTTTACTACTTGTCCTCCATTCCAGTTCTCGCTTATGCTACATACTCGTACTTGCATTCTGTATACTTCTTCTTTCTTCCTTTCTTCATCTTTCTCTCTTATCGGGTCAGTGCCCTTCTAACTATTCTATCTACAGTTCCACCTTTGGTACAGATCTTAACATTTCTCATTAATTCTATTCTCTTTATCACTCCATTCTATCTTTCTAGCTGGCCTCTTTGTCGTTCGTCGTCTTTCACATTTAGTTATTTATTCTTATTGGGATGGGAGTGCTTTTGGGTTACAGTTTTTGTTTATTGGTACTTTAACATAAATATCAAGTTACAATGTCTTATAACTAAGTTATTGTCTATGATCCTACTTGGTTATGTAACTTCATTTTTTCCCGTAACCACAAGTCCTTACCATCCATCCCGTAGGAGGCCGGCGGGCCCGGCTGGTGGGCGGGTGAGCCCATTCCGTTCAGGAGGTGGCTCTGAAGAGGCGCCGCCACGTACTGCTGCGGCGGCGTCGGCGTGCGACCTGACTGCTGGAGGAGGAGGATAATGTTAGAAGCATTAGGAGAGGTTGCTCCACCGACATGACAGAAGTTCTTAGAGCGTTTTCGCATTATCCGATCCGATATCGGATATCGGAGCCGACACCGATATGTTTGCGGCACTATCGGACGCCCGTGGGCTATCGGACGGTAATGATTCTATGTGTGTTATGCGTGTATCTAAATTGTCTTTGTGTGCGCAGAGCCCGATGCGTGGCGGCCATTTTGAGCCGGCCGTATCGGAACGATTTTGTCGGAAATTATGTGAAAGCAGCACATGGTGTTGGCTATCGGGTGTCGTCCATCGTCGTTCGATACCGATATCGGATCGGATAACGTGAAAACGCTCTTAGGCTACCATGCGGCTAATCACGCGGTTTTAGTGCGCCTTTCTCAAGTGATATTTTGAAGAGAGATGCTAAAACCGCGCGGCTAATGCATGGCGCGTACTTACGACACGAAAAATTCAAAGCTTTTTTTAAATCATTTCTGGATACGGGTATGGAACCCAAGTAGGTATGTTTTAAGATTACACTAGGATGGATGTCGATACCTTAATATAATTGTTGTGGTAATCATTTAATAGATTCGGTGCTCATTTAATAAACCTAGTAATCATTTAATAGATTTGGAAATTTGGTGCTCACATAAACCTAGTAATCATTAAATAGATTTGGACATTTGGTGATCATGTAATTAATCTAGTAATCATTTAATAAATTTGGGCATTTGGTGCTCATGTAATTAATCTAGTAATCATTTAATAGATTTGTTACTCAGTTGGAGGCCGAAGTAGTTACCTGTTGTTGCAGGTACTCCCCGATGAGCGGCGGGTAGGAGAGGTAGCGGTCGGACGCCATGTTGTAGTAAGAGCCGTCGAGCGGCGGCATCGGCGACGGCGCGGGCGCATAGTTCGTCTTGCCTAAGCAGATAAATCATTTGGTACTAAACACACACACATAATTAAGATTATCTAGTAAATATAGGAACATAGAACCTCCTCCTTTTTTTAAATTAGCAGTCAAACTTTTTTTTTCACAGCTTACACATCCCGTAACATACACAGTGTTATTTTTTACCTTGGCTTTAAGAGAACATTCAACTTAACGATCAAAATGAAGTTAATTTCTCCAAGACACTAGTATTTTAGTGGCTTAACTGTTACTGTTTAAAAGATAATCAAGAATTATAACTAAATTATTATGTGCAGTAAAACAGTGTCAAAGGTCTTAAGTTATGACGTTTTTTGAACGTTCGTAACTAAAGCGTTTTTAATTCACACATATTAAGCAAAATAAGGAAAAGTCATTCGTCAAGTTCGTAAATTTTATAATTAACTTTGCCAATGATTGTGAAGTTGAAAACAAAAAAAAAACATATATTTAATCAAGAGTACCAAATCATCAACGTACCAGCACTCCGTCCAAGCGTGCTGTGTCCGGTCAAGTCCTTGTGCCTGTGGGGGTGCGGCAGCGTCCTGGCGTGGTCGCCCTCGTACACCGCGTAGTTGGGAGGGGGGTAGTCCAGCGGAGGGGGGATGACCAGACCCTGGTCGTCCATCAGGTACGCATCTGTTTGCTACAAGGAAAAAAAACGACGTTATAATTTATGTGTGAAAAGTAATCGTCTTCAGTCCACCTAATGATTTTTAGAAGCTTTTCTTTCTTTTCTTTCCCTGTTTATTTATTTATTTATTATCAAATCTTGGAATCTAAATTTTCAGTGGTCCGATTGATTTGAAATTTGGCATACTTATGTGAATCTAATGACAATACAATAATCTGGAAGTGAAATCCTGGTTGACTGGCCAGGACCGTCTCCACAGAACGGAACTCCTCAACGGTTAATGGTATCGACTTGAAATTTGGTACGGAAATGTATCATAAAAGTACAGGCAGCAAAAAAGTATTAAAAATGTAATTGAAAAAAAATTACTTAACAATTAATTGGTAATCTGAATTTGAAAAATATTAATGACAAACCCTAGTTTTTTCTGTTCCGTGGACAAACCAACCACTCTGGCCCATAAACTATCTCTATGCCAAAAATCACATCGATCCGTAGCTCCGTTTCGACGTCAAAGGAGAAGAAGAAGACGGCATTTATAATATTAGTATGGGTTATATCAAGTAAGCATTCTTATTTGATCTAAATATCTGCCTCAACCGGATAATGGGAGCATGGGATAATGGGACAACCCAAAAAAACCATTATGCCATCCGTTCAAACCCAAAGAGTAGTTAAAAGCTGACAAGGATTATAAAAAACCTCGCTATATAGCGGAAAATCAATAGAACTAATTTCTTGCACTGGTAACACTCAATTCAAATATCATCTGTTTTGCTGTCAAAGTTCAACGTTGTCTGCGCGTGGTATTTTAAAGTGTTATTTTGTGTTTTTGTGCGTTAAAATGCCAAAGATTATCCATAGCCTTGGAAGGAAAATAATTCACAATATATAAAAGAAATTGTCATAGAAAAAGTCTGAGGGATTAGAAAATATTCCTTTAAATAACATCACCGACACCTCAACATGACTGATAGGTATCGTATAGTAAGTGTAAAGAATGTTGCAAAATAAAACGTAGAAGTGCAGCCCTCGCGTCAGGAACATCACATACCTGGAGCATATGCCTGTTCGGCATCGACGGCACCTCAGGGATAGGCGGTGGCTGCCGCTCATCCATACCCTCATCTTGGGAGTACGTTTCTGACTTCTCTGACACCGAACTCAGGGTTTCCCCAGTCATGGTATCGTTGTAGGAAGAGGGCGCGTACATCTCTATCGTGGCGGATTTCGACGCTTGCCCGGCTTGCTCTGTGTGGAGAATAAAGGTTGAGGATTTGATATGTATAAAAGAGAGAGAGAACAATATATAGTAAAGATCGGGGGAGCGGCGTGGATCCAAAGATACTGGCATTTCCTCGCTGTACAGCAATGCCGATATTTTTTGCGAGGAAGCTGCCAGCTCTTCAGTATCCGTTCCAAAAACTTCCCTCAACTTCCCTCTGATTTCTTACAAATAAATTGGGAATAATTTTAAAGAAAGCGCACGTTCAAATATTTTGGAAGAAGCTTCCCCCAAATTTACAGAAAGATATAAATATCTTAGAAGAGACTGAAGTATTTCCAAATCAATAGGCAGATTTTTTTTTAATTTAAAATAGAATTTTCAGTAAATTTCGTAATCGGACTAATATTTTAAGCGATTATTTAAGATCCAATCATGTGAAAGAAAATCTGCATTATAACTTTATGAAGATTAAATAAATAAATAAATATCATGGGACACTTGACACCAATTGACCTAGTCCCAAACTAAGCAAAGCTTGTACTATGAACACTAGGCAACGGATAAACATACGTATATAGATAACATACATCAACAATAATAATGATTGAATTATTACTTTTAAGATATTGTACATTTCCGACATATTTTTTTTCCAATTTCCCTTTTCATTATTTACCCTAATATTATCAAAGCACGACTTTCTTGTTTTCTCCCATGGAACCTTTTGATGTTAAATGTAAATTTTTCCACGCGCATTGTAACCTTTTTCCCTCCCAAATTATCTAAGAAGACGCGTTAAATTTTAATGAGAATGCCTACGAAGCGGAATCAATATCGCGCAAATGAATGTTAATTTAAACTAATGTATGCGCAGGATATTAACGCCAGAGGATCGAGGGAAAAAATGGAGTAATAAATTCTGTTCTGGCAGTTTTATTGCACTAATTTGTAATCGACAGTTTCGGCGTTAGGGGTACGATTCTATAATAATAAATTGGCTGTTGCTGGCGATTTTGTCTGGACTCAAAACGTACCATCAGCCAAATAAGTGGTCTATCAATTTTTAAACAAGTTCCTATCAAACGAATATGTCTCTAAAGTCGAACTTTCAAGTTGACAAACACGTCTATTGGCATTGACATGCAAACTATTATCAACTTTAGGATGGTAGATCACATATTTGGCAGATGGTACAGTCAAGTGTAAAAATATGTACTTATTCTAAGTTTCAGAAATATGTACTACAGACTCTTATTCTGACGCAATAAGGCCGTAGTAACATATTTTTGAGTGGTTCGAATAGATACTTATTTTTGCACTTGACTGTACATACCAAATGTCATCCAAATCCGTCGGACCTTATTGCATTATTGAATAAACTTGCGTTTCCACCAGAGATGTGCAAGGATGCGTTGGGAGAAATGTGTTTGTCATGAACCAATAGAAATGCTTCATTTACCTGTCCTCGCCCCACCGAGCTGTTTCCACTAGAGATGCGCTGAGCGAGGCTGGTAAACGAAGCGTTTTTATTGGTCCATGACTAATATATTCCTCGCGACACATCCTCGGTCATCTCAGATAGAAACGGAGGCTAACAAAGATATTTGCAATTGCTTTATCTCGTTTATACATGTAAAAGAGCAACGGTATTTAATGATTAGCTGATGGACAGACACACATCTCAACTGGTGATAGAGACTTGAAATGTAACAGACATATTCACCGAGGATCATAGAGGTACAAGGGAGAGAATTAGCCAAATTTTCTATTTTTGCCACGGGAGAGAAGCCGAAGGATTAAGCTGGTTTATAATATCAGTGGGATTAATAAAGTAAGGGTGAGGGGAAGTCACCTATTGTTCTTTCATCGTGCCTCTCGCTTACACCCTACTCTCTTATTATTTTCTTTCACACAGATTTAGAAAAACGAAAGACACGTCCGATGTCGAACTCACGCCCTTTTGCTTGGCATAGGTCAAACCACAAACCACAGGGCTACCACCTTGCTACCACGGTGTCATATTTATGTGATCATTTTCACTTTTAATTAGTTATATTTAAACAAGTGACAAACGTGGCAACTTTATCTTTTTAATTACTCTTACCACAGTTTCTGATAAAATATGTTCTTTTCAAAGAAATTGACCGATAGCAACTGCTCGTAAAGCCACCATATTTGCCAATTATTTTAACAATAAACAATACATTTAAGAGAAACACAAAACATGCAGACATACAAGGTTGGTATTTAAAAATAATTTGGATTATTTCTGCAAGTAAGTACTTAGTTGGATTAATTTGGATTTCATGTTTTCGTGCATTGATAGGTGATCAAAAATAAAAAATTGCCACCAAGAAGCTTCACGGGGACATTCAGTCAAATTAACCCAACTATTTTTCGAAATCCTGATTTACTTCAATACTTAAAGAAAAAAACTAGCAAAACAAAAAAAAAACTCACCTTTGAGCCGTCTCGAACGGCGTTTAAAAACAAAGCAAGCAACCAAAGCGGCATTTATCAGAACCAGAACAGCGCCCGTGATCGAGACGTAAACAATAACGCTCTTGGACACGTCCGCTGTTTCCACGTATTCGGTGGTCACGACGTTAAGTTCGCCTACCTCGGAAGAAGCTTTAAAGAAAAAAAAACGGCAAATAAACAATAATATAAAAGCGGAACCGAAGGGTACGTTGTTCAGAGTTTATGCAGGCAGCGTTTTGATTTCAAAAGCCCATAGGCAAAGTATAATACAATACAAAAATAGTCATTATTGAGTACCACAAATCAGTACAATGAGTAGACATAGTTATACCAAAAGACAAAATGCAGGGAAGACAATAGACGTAAAAAACGTTAAAGTAAGTTGACGGCTTTAATCAATAATTTGTTAATTTCAAATAACCTGATCGACTAGAACAGCAACAATTCAATTATCACTCTTTTTTTTACTAGGTGAAGTAAACCATTTAGTACCTGAAGTAAACTCTAAGGTTGCTAGACTAGCTGAGTTCAAAAAATATTTGTATACCTTGATCTAATCAAGTGCCATCTACAAAAACTTTGAACGCATTTCCACTAAATCTAAAGGTACATCTAGACACAGAAACAACAATAAGATTAACATCACACCTCTGATCCTCTTATTCGTCCTCCGGTGGAGACAGAACCCAATCAGCAGTACATTCAAGAGTATCAATGCGGTACCAACAATTGTACCAGTAATTATGAAAACCCCTGGTACATTGTAAGAGTTGTACTCCTCGGAACTTGAATGAACTGATGATGGGACAAAGTCTGTTGTTGCGTGGAAAAGAATATTCAATTATTTTATTTCGTCTAATTATCATAAGTCTAAAGATCTAATCTAGGGTCTAATTTGAATAACAAGAGCAACATGTCACTGTTATGTGAAGATCCCAAAACATATGAGTACCTAATTACCATCGGAAACAAGACCATTTTGTGTGCCATATTTTACACTGATTCTTTAATCATCACTGAAAGTAATTGCTGCTCAAAATTGTATTTGAAATGCGATTCCCAAAGGGGAAAAGTGTGAAAATAATCTTTTTTCTCATCATTCGCTTAATACCTAAGTTCGCTTTATTTAAAGAGGCCGTTTGAACAACGAAAGCCTATTCTTTAATTATTTACTAAGATTTCTTTGTCAGAAACCCGACAAACGGAATCGCGGGTCTGTGAAGTAATTGGCATTTGTGTTATTTTTTTATCACCACTGTTTTGAGTCGACGCAAATGTTCTATGTCTATGCCCTTTCAGTGATTTAATTTCAATTCTGTAATGACAATTATGAAGTCATCATTCATCATCCCAGCTTGTATATGTCCCAACTGGCCTCCTGTCAGAATGATGGGCTGTGGTTCCCACGCATGCTGGATACGGATTGGGAGTGATTCATCTGGATTTGATTCTGTCGCACTAAAATTATTCCTGCCTTCTGCTGTATTACCTATACTATAATATAAGCTAAGATATTTAATACTTGTTCTAGTTTAATAACCAATTTACTTACTTAGTGTAGTGGCCTTAGTATCATCGGGTCTGTATTTGCTCTGTCCCATTTTGTTGATTGACATCACCGAGAAGACATAGTCTGTGTTCTTCTCTAGACCACCAATGGTGTACGAAGTGGCATTTTTTGGTAAAACATCTTCATATCGATAAACTTCATCATAAGGTTTACTGAAAATAATGAAATTATTTAAAAACTGCATAAAAAATCATCATAACCATCCCTACGTCTTGCTGCTCTCAGTGCCGACTGGGAATTTTTCACATACCATGGAATTTCTTCGCAGGTTTGTGCAGGTTTCCTTACCGTAAAGCTCGGATAAAATTTCGAATGTAATTTTGCACGTGATTGTCTTTTTATGCAAGAAAGGGAAAACGAAAATGCGGGTCACCTGATGGGAAGCTATCACCGCCGCCCACTCACATCGCACCGCGTTTTTAATACCGTTGACTTTACCATTGATATATCTCATGTAGGTATACTTACCGATATCTTATCCTATACCATGACGACAGTCCACCATCGAACCCTGGAACCCACTCCAGTGTCACCGAATTGTATGTGATGTTTGACACCGATATTGACATCACTTGGTCTGCGAACAAAAATAAGAAACGTGTAGAAATAACTTGTAGCAACAAATCAAAAAAACAAATCCTATAAGGGTTCCGTTTCCGCCAACTGAGGTACATACGGAACCGGAAAAACATTATATCACACAGCGAATCCTTATCTCAAAGGTAGACTGGTAGAGATCCATTCAGGGATAAGTCCATATTTGTACTTTGTTGTTTGTAACCTATTGTATTTTGTTGTCCTTTTTTTTTTACACAGAAATAGGCTTTTGTTTAACCACAATCACGCCTGATGGTAAGCGAAAATGTGGAATAAGATGGAGCACGCTTGCTATATAAATGCTCATTCACCCTAAATTTGAAGACAGCCAGATTGTAGCGATCAGGGAACACAGAAGATGGCAGAGCATTCCACTCCTAACGGCTGTCCGGATAATAATTGAGGAGCAAAAACGCTTCCCTTGTACATGAAAGAGTTTTACTACTACTTCTATCTCCTGTGCCCACAATAGAACGTCCTGGTGCAGTGCAGCTGTATAAAGCCGAGTTTAGACTTGCAAGAAAAAACGTGCAAGTTGCATTACATTGCGGCGCTCGATTGACCACTTCAAACTCATTGGCTTTACGGCCTCGCAATGTAATGCAACTTGCACGATTTTTCTTGCAAATCCTAACTCGGCTTAAGAAGACGACCCAGATAACGCTAAAGAAGAAGATTTACCTGGTGCGCTAGTAATATCAAGTTTGACAGAAGCAGTACTGAAGCCCAAATCGTTTCTGGCACCACATTCGTAGGAGCCATAGTCAGAGGACATCACGTCGTTGATGAGGAGGATGGAGGTGTAAGTGACAGCGTCGTTCTTGTGGTACTCTGCGAAGTATTTAGTGGAAGTGTTCACGGGGAGCTTGGCGCCGTTCTTGGACCAGGTGAAGTTGGGCGCTGGTGCAGCTTTGCATCTGCAAGTGTTGACGGAATTAAGCTTTTCGTTCAAAGCTGTTTGGGAAGAAAAAGAAGTACTTACATGTACAAGTTTGTATTTTATTTTATTTATTTATTAGGAACCAACATTTAATGAGAACGTTGTAACACAATTGCAATCTTTAATAAAAGCATTGCTATGTACAACATTATTATAAAACGGAATCTTTTTTTCTAAAAATGGAATTATTTTTTAATTATTTTTCTCCTACCTGCATACAAGTCTTCCAACTTGACCGACGTTAGACGCAGACTTGACCAAATTAGGTGCTGTGTCCATCGAAGGCTTGAATTTAACCACCAGCATGACATCTTGCCGAGTTTCTCCGCCTATACCATTGTTTACCACGCACTGGAAGTTACCTACATCAGCTTTGGTCGCTTTATCTATGACTAGATAACTAGTAAAGTTCTTGGGATCGAAAGTAATGGTTTTGGATTCCAAGTCATAATCTTCACGTTCCCATCGAATGTGCTCGGCTGTGAGTGGGTTACCTAAAAAAAGTTTTTTTTTCACGTTATCAAGCAAAGTTGGAGATTACAGGTCAGAAAAAATCCTTTCTATTACATTTTATGTTATAAAAATTAAAATTTGCGTAACTAAGTTTAGCTTAGTTTGCAGTCTGGATTAGCACAACTGATTAACTGTATCCCTAAAAATTGTTCTTATAAGTAAGCTGTAAATTGTAGTTTATGGCTTTTTACAAGATAACTAAGAATAATAAACTTACTGGTAATGCCACCAGAATAACAATGAATAAGTCATGAGCAAATAACTTACCACTAGCTGTACAAGAGAGAGTTGCGTCCTCCTCGGGATTTGCTATGCCGTTTTGACTGACGGACACTATGCCGGCTGCATCTATAATGGAAGGTAAATTATCAGATAATATTTAAAAACTTTATTAAAAATTAAAGTTTATAAAAAAATATTGATAAACGATAACGAAAATAAAGTTAACCATGAATCAAGTATCTTTGCATTATTACATAAAACACAAATAGGAGACAGATATCCTAAAAAATAAAAAACGATAATAAATAGAATTTGAAACTGAAACTAGTATTAAAGATATCACAGAATAAGGTATAGCTGCTAATTAAGACGAAAAAGTGGCAACTGTACACGATAAAGTAGAAGACAAAAACAATAAACTTACAGTGAACAGAGACGCTGATGTTAGCGGTGGCGGCGCCCTGAGAGTTGACGGCCTCGCAAGTGTAGACTCCAGCGTCGTGACGCGAGAGACGGGTCATGTTGAGCACGCTGCCTTCCGATGTTATGCGGTCGTCTGGAAAAGAGTAAAGGTGAAAAACCATTATCAAAGTGAAGGTGTTTAAAAGTAGTAGTAGGATAATTACGAAAATAATGATAAGGTTGACAGTATAAACTATCAGAAAACTATTTTCACCTTCATATTTAACAGTTAAAGCTGATAAAATATTTTTTAAATAGATAAAATTTAGCTCACGTTCAAAGTGTAACTAACGTACACGTACAAAAGATAATAATAAGACATCTTCTGGAATTTGAATTTCCAATGAAAATCTACAGGGCTGTTAATTTAGACTTTTTCAGTTTAGCCACTAAACGAAATATTTTGGTACTTTAATACCAAACGTTGTTTCGCTTTCAACATCCAAAGAATATCTGAAGCACAAGCTGGGTTTGTAGTTCACGATCACCCGCTTGATAAACCATAGAGAATTGATGAAAGATATATAATAAACTTACTGGTGCTGCTATACGACGACTGCGTAATCGGAAGACCGTCTTTAGTCCACGTGTAGGTGATGCTGGGAGGGTTGCCGTCAGCTCGGAGCCAAATGATCAGGGGTTCATTCTCGACGCCCACGTTCGTGTCTGGAGTGTTCTGATCGAAGATTGGTGCGTCTGTGGGAGGGATATATCTTACTAGTAGTTTCTATCATCATCATCTCGATTTAAAAACCCTTCTAAATAATCTTTCTTGCGCCGTGTGTGCAAAATTTAGAATGGCAGCTTAGGTTTTTCTAGAAGCTACGCTATACTTTTAAAAAGCCACCATCTTGCTCGCTAATCCTGCCGTGTTTTGTTTCGGCGTATTGTGCTTCGGCGTGGAGAGTAAAACAGCCGGTGAAATTACTGGCACTTGAGGTATCCCAACTTGAGGTAGGCCTCTCGGTTGGCAACGCATCTGCAATACCCCTGGTGTTGCAGATGTTTATGGGCGGTGGTGATCTCTTACCATCAGGAGACCCACTTGCTCGTTTGCCATCCAGTCGAATAAAAAAAAAAGCAAAGCAGCAGTCCCAATGGTGGTGGATTATATATCATCATTAGTAGAACCAACTGCCCAAGTGTCAGCTTTAGTATAAAAGATGCCTTTAAAGTGGTTGCTCTTTGCGACAACTTGCATGGCTTCTAAAGACATGTGAAAACAAACATTATCTTTTTAAGAATGGTTATCTATGGGATATACTGCTGTAGCAAGATACATACAAACTAATAGACAACTTACACATGACTTTCAGCGCCGAAGCGTCGTGCACACTTCGTTGCAATGCCTCGTTCATTGCCTGGCACGTATACACTGCTCCATTCATATCCTTTGTTATGTTCAGTTTCAGCTCTATCGTTGATACAGTGCCTCCATGCAGACCTTTTTTGAGCTGCATCGTTGATCCTGGGAAACACACAATCATAGTTAAAAAAAATGTACAAGCTTTTAATTTTTTTATTGGTTACTTGCATTGTCATTTCAACGACACATCCGTACCCAATTTCAAATAAAATAAGTTTAGTAAAATAAGGTTACTAAATTAATTTAAGTTTTTTGTCGGATTCTTCTCAACAGAGGTTTTTTCAAAACGATGGTAGATTTCTTGACATTCATAAGTACTTCTTATAGCCTAAATTGTTTAAGACTAAAAGTTTGGAAAAAGTGAATGCTGATTTAAATCAGAAAGTGAACAGATATTGGTCTTGAACTAGAACGAGATCTTATTCATGAACAAATAGCAAAAAAATATATTGATAAAAGAACTAATAACATGGTGCTGGACGTATCTATTTCTTAAACATAAAAAATAAAGAACCAAGTAAATTACCCGAATGGATATTGATTACAAGATAAGCCAAGTACGTAACGTACATGATTATAACCGCTAAATGGGTTCTTTAGTAAGTACCCTCTCAAATGGTTTGCATAAAATGTATGTATGCAAACATTCGCAGGTAAAAGACAACTTATTTCATTCAAAGATAAAATACACAAACATTAAGCAATAACAATAACCGTAGTTCTCGTTTCACAGCTCGGTTCCAGTCGTAAACTGCTTTTACTATTTTGTAAACGCTTTTGACAGAGTTGATATCATCTTTTGACTTTTTATGAGTCGTTAAAAAACTTCATTTTGCTACATCGGGGGCTGTGGGCATCTTTTGTTGTCGGGTGACTTTGTTGCTCATTTTAATGAGGTATGTTTATTTGTATGACATTGTTACATGAATTATCATTAGTCTTTATAGGTTCACTGTTGGACTATTCTTTTTAAGCACAAATTAGTCAGGGTTTTTCGTGTCACCCGATTTATTTACTGGATAGGTATTATAATCAGGTCCACATGCAACTAATCCATCATTTTCGTTTAACCATCGTACGATCAGGCGTGGGGAGTTGGTGTGCTCCAGCCATTTGCACAAAAAGTTTCATTTACTTTTTGGTATGGCATTCATTTGCTTGTTTTTTTTATTAATACAATTCTACTCCAGGGCAATAGTAAAAGATGCGTTTCCATCAGAGATGTGCGGGGACGCGTTGCGAGGAATGTGTTCATCACGAACCAGCGCAGCTCGCACATCTCTGGTGAATGTTACTGAAGCAGTGAGTTACATCTTCAGTCTCATCAGTATTTACTATCAGGTGATATAGAGGAAAAACCTAATGGACACTTTGTTTTGCTATATTATTTTCCCTGTTCACTTAAGTACATCTCACCTTGCACGGGTATCCCGTCCCGCCACCACGACAGACTGGCTGGAGGGTTGCTCGATGCTGAATCACAGAACAGCGTGGCTTCTATTCCTGGCTTCAGTTCCTCTGGCTCCGTCCTCACCTTGACTGCTTCTGGAGCAACTGTTGAAGGACAAAGACGCTATAGAAGTGATATTGTGATTGATAGAAGGACTTGTAGTTGTAATCAAGTAATGCCGCATTCAAATTTATCTGTCGTATTGTGTCGTATCGTATCGAACGGTATCGGTTTCATACATTTAATATGGTTGAGAGAGAGAGAGAGAGAGAGAGATACACTAGACAGAGAAATACACTAGTCTAGTTTGTATTACAATGATGGATAAATAAAATGTGTAAAATCCTTGAACGTACCAAATCTGGCAGCTGAAGTTTGTTTACATTTAGTTAAATACCTATCCAAACCAAGTATAGGTGGTCTCCCTACGACACCACGAGTGTTGTGGGTAACCGATGAATTTAGGTGGTAAATTTTACTATCGTTTAACAGCCGTCTACCAGCAGATGATTATGATGAATTTTCTACGGAATATAGAGCAAAAGTTTATGAAATAGATGCGAGGGACAATGGACAGAGAGCAATGAAGAATTATCTTGTGCTTGAATACGAGATATACTCCATAACGGCTGTTAAAGAACAGATAGATAGATTGAAGTTATCAAAGTTAATTGGGGTCAAAACCCATTAGTAACTCTCTAAGGCCATCTTGTGATGACATTTTTTGAAATTACTATTATTAACAGATAATGTGAGTACCTACGTGAAATCCTATTCCTGTGAAAATCTTGTTAAATTATGTTCATCTTCTACGAGTATTATTATCGTTCAGTATTATTGTTTTTCGACGTAATTGCCAATAAAATAACAAATAAGCGAAATTATTTTGTTTGAAACGAGCTCTCTAAACTAACAAAAACTAAAATACATTTTGTAATTGGAAATTTCTTTCATCAAACTAAAACAAGAATGGCACTCAAATATTAAAACTAAAGAAATATTGTAATGGAACAATTTTATTGTCTCTCGAAAAACAAAATACAGATCTCAAATTTAATAATTATATCGGAGAACAACTTGATGAAAGTGTGCTCAAACTACAGGATTAATTAAATAGTTTGTTATATGAAACAAATTAAAAACTAGACCTAAAAGATCTATCTAGAAATTTATAACATTCGAGTTACTGAGCTGGATTGGGTTCGTCATCCTAATAATTACTAATGCCCACGGGATTGGTATAAAATTTTGACTTCTCAACCGCTGAGCTTAGAGTAATAAAATTCGGCACAACTGTTTTTTTAAAGTGACTATATCTTTTTACCCGACTGCCCGAAGTAGGGTTAAGTTTTTAGAGCATATTTATTGCGTGGACTTCGAAGACGTGTGATATTTTTACTGCTCTAAGACCCGAGTACTTGATATTATTTTCAGCTTGATACCTCCACGCATTTCAGGAAAAAGGGGAAAAAAATAGGATTAGTAATAGTCATCATCATCTCAGCCGTAGGACGTCTACTGTTAGACATAGGCCTCCCGCACAGACCTCCAGTTGCTTTGGTTGGAAGCGGCTTGCATCCACCGTGAACCTGCGGCTTTAACTAGGTCTATCTCGTTGGTGGCCTAGGCCAGTTGGTCGTTAAAAAGATTTAGTATGCTTATTTAGAGGTCAAATAGCTTTGGCGTTGTGCGTGTTTGGCATTACAAGAATTTGGCCATAAACTTTTGGCGTTTTTAATTATTGGCATTATGAGTCGAAAGAGCAGATGGACTAAAAATAAAATACTTACAATGGACATTCAAGGTGACTGTCTCAAAGAGAGGTATCTCCGTGGCACTATTGGTGGCTTCGCAGCGGTACTGCGCCTGGTTGTCGGTGACGTTGGTGAGGATGGAGATCTCAGCTGACACAGACTTGTCCGTGGTGCGGGTCGTTGAGTGGATCTGGAGGAGAGATACCATTAGAGCTTGACGTCTTTCTATCATTTCACGGTTTTCAACCGTCTGGCTGACGCGAAGAAGGCTGGGTTTCTCGTGTTATGTTTCTACATGCATTAACCCAAGGGGGGGTGAAAGGGATCTGTAATCTTCTACACCGTGTTTTTCTTGATTTCGGTAACTTTGACTGATGGCTCAGTTCAGTGATAGAAACTAACTGGCAATTCATTTTTTAACCATTTTTTTAATACAAATTTTTAAATTCACATGATATACGAGTGAGATTGCCGTGACACGTAAAAAGAGACATAATAAGAGCTACGGTGCCACAGACAGACACACAGATACAGAGACACACAGACACACATAGCGGTCAAACTTATACCATCCTCTTTTTGCGTCGGGGGATAAAAACAACCACGGGTGAATTAAAAACACATTAATAATCATGATTTTGATTATCTTATAGACAATATGAGTTAGGTCACTAGCCGCTTAGAGAAATTAACTTAACTTGACATGTTGAATGATCGCTTAAAGTTAGTATACAATCGTCAATGTATCTGAGTAAGTGATACTGCCAAAGATTACCTTCTTGTCGTTCTTGAACCAGGTGAGTGTGGCTAAAGGGTTCCCTCCAGAGGAGATGCAGGACAGTTTTTGCACGGTGCCCGCTGAGAGCGTCGTGCCTGGGATATACCCCGTGATCATGGGCGCGGAAGGTGGGTCTGCGGACAAATAACGTCATATTAGGATAACACCACTTCCATCTTGGCCTATACTCGTCCCACTTTGATTAGTCTTGGTTGGTCGAAACTTGAAGTCTCGGGTTCGGCTCCGCGAAGTACTCTACGTCGACTTTGAGTCAAAGAATTTTAGCCTACTTGCTACTTAGACCAATTGCTATTTAGACCAGCTGATTTTTAGACGAAATGACATTGTGTCAACTTTGTTAATAAGTGAGCTTACTCAGTTTGAATCATGACAGTGAAAGTAGTGTTAGCAATTACCGTAACATAGAAAAAGACTCAGTACCGTGCCGTAACGTCTTTTAGGACGTGTTTTAGCAAAAACGTTCCAAACCTCAACAACTATTTTTTTGATTTTGGAACTAGTTTCAGTAACATCAAAAGTGAAATTAAAAAATAACATGGCAACGATTTGGAACGTTTTTGCTATAATACGTTTGTGACTACACTTTCGCTACGAAGGCATAATATCTATACTTGTAAATCTTTGACCTCACACACTTTATTTTCATTTTAAACCCTACACCATAAACGTCAAATAACAGAAACACAGACACATTTTTAAAAACAATCTCATTTGTTCGGACGTTGAACACGACTCATAAGCGACCCGGTTTTTGTCAGAGGACAACTCCGCGCTGGCACGGAATGGAATTCCCTTTTATCCCAACGATGAGCTAGGAACCATGCCGTTTTTGTGTCAGACACAGGATATGAGTTAGAGTAATGTGTTATGAAACACGGAGGGGAATGAGTTTATAAAAACCGTTTAACTTTTAACAATATAACTTTCTAATTTTTTTTATCTATTTTTTTTTTTCAAATCATGTGGCAGATAATTGCGACAGGACTTAAAAAGTTTCTAAAAGAAGTTTTGGTGAAGTGGACGGCTGAACCGATATCTTTTTTTGTATTTAGGTGGGTTTCATGTCCCCACAGTATAATTAAATGGAGATTTAAGTATATTACCAAGATCGTCCTTCATATTATATCCCACATACATTAATGAGGCACCAAATTGGCACGCTTTCGACGCATAAAGTTTCGTAATTGGCTAGTGGGAACGCATAATTTGGGTGCCAATTAAAACGATGGCGCCCCGGTTTTACTCGTAGGTAATTATTCAATAATAGTATGTTCTAAGTGATCATTGGAGGTTAAAGCTTTGTAGGGTTTCTATAGGTAAGTAATTATTTAAGTAACTCGTACTTTATCCTTAGTATATTTAATTTTATACCGGGTGTGGCCTGTAATATGAGCAAATAATTAAAACATAGACCAAACTCGTCAAACTGAACAACATTAGTTCAGCAAAAATATATATATTTTTTTTTTATTCGACTGAATGGCAAACGAGCAAGTGGGTCTCCTGATGGTAAGAGATCACCACCGCCCACAAACATCTGCAACACCGGGGTATTGCAGACGCGTTGCCAACCTAGAGGCCTAAGATGGGATACCTCACGTGCCAGTAATTTCACCGGCTGTCTTACTCTCCACGCCGAAACACAACAGTGCAAGCACTGCTGCTTCACGGCAGGATTAGCGAGCAAGATGGTGGTAGCAATCCGGGTGGCCCTTGCACAAGGTCCTACCACCTGCAAAATTCGTTTTAAAATTTTATTACACTTTTAAGTTTATTCGAAGAAGCAATGTAAAGCAAAATGCTTGACGTTTGTAGCGTGACAGGCGACGTCAGTTGTGTTCTAGGATGGCGTACATTGATAGCAGTATTTAATTTGTATGAAAAAAGGAAAATTCAAAGATTCCATTATTTTTAAGTCGCTGAACTAATGGTCGCTGAACTAGTCGTTGCTCAGATTGACGAGAACGATCTATGTTTTATTTTTTGCTCGTATTACAGGCCACACCCGTTATTCAGCTTGCCACGCGCGACATTACAAGGAACTGCATGAACACGCATATTTTTCATAAACTTAACTATCATAAGGTCGCGGGTGAGCAAAGGAATTATTTTAGTTCATTGACATGGACCTCCGCAAAGTAACGCCTGATTCAATAAATTGACTAAAGGAATTGATACGAAAGTGGGTAGCAATGCTTTCTATTGCAACCCTAGACTCCAGCACTGCGGTGTGGAAGGCAAAGAGAGATCGCCACACTATTTTTAAAGGTCCACTAGCAATCCTCGATTTTATCAACAACCACAATCACTCTCTCAACTTCTTGGGTTCACGTTGGATGCTGGCCGCTTCCAACTGAAGCAACTGGAAGGCTATGGGGGAGGCCTATGTCCAACTGTGGACGTCCTACGGCTGAGATGATGATAAAGACATAGGCAAGAGCTGGTTGGTTTATTTATTTACTGTTCATTTACAGTTTTGGCCCTTAAGCACTAAATTGGATGAGGAGGGGTTCACATTAGTGCAGAATAAGCAAGGCTCGCAAGAAACCTTGCGAGAGTCGGTGTGGCTCTGCAGAACCGGATCCAGGCTCCGGGCTGAGGGCGGCCACGCCGAATACGGCATTGTATGTGTCGCGTCTGCATCACACTGTTTCAGTCACAGATATAGTGGAGTACGTCTGCCGGAAGAGCGGATACACGCTGAGGGTTTCCAGCTGCAGTCGCGTCACTACGTGCACTTCAGCTCGTTTGTGGTGCGCGTGCGAGGCTGCTGATGGGGACCATCGCGAAAGACGTCGTGTTCCGGCGGTTCAGGGGCACCATGCCGCAGATGATAGCGACGTCGGGGACTGTGACTTAACGGGGTCACGCCGTCTTGTCACCAAATTAGTTTTAAATATTTTTGATTGTAAATGTGTATGTTAGTCTGTAAGGTATTTATTGTATGGGCTTATTGCCCGAAATAAATGAGTTTATTATTATTAGGCTTGAACCATTTTGTTTCTTATCATCATCATCATCCCAGCCTATAAATATACGTCCTACTGCTGGGCACAGGCCTCCTCTCAGAATGAGGGGGCTTGGGCCATAGTTCCCATGCGAGCCTAGTGCGGATTTGGGACATCACACACGCCATTGAATTGCTTCGCAGGTTTGTGCAGGTTTCCTCACGATGTTTTCCTTCACCGTAAAGCTCGTGCTAAATTTCGAATGTAATTTCGCACGTGAATTTCAAAAAACTCAGAGATGCAGGCTTGGGTTTGAACCCACGATCCTCTGCTTGAGAGGCCATAGGTCAAACCACTCGGCCACCACGGCTTTTTAGTTTTTATTTAAAACGAAAATCCAATAGGAAGTGAACGAGCACCTAAAAAGCTAACGTTGCCCTACTTTCAGGGCGTCGGGTAAAACGTGACTATGTAGGTAATCAATTATTACCATAGTTACGTCGGGTATCTCCACGGAATATTCAAACACCGTCCGAATATCCGACACCTTAACCTTCCCGAGATTTACCCAATAAATACTGTTTAGGCTATCTGTTAACGCGTTATTCGAGTCACGTAGTTATGTTAGTCAGCAGGCGTGTGGTGTAAGCCAAGAACGGGCAGATGTTGAAAGAAAATAGAAACAGGTTGGACATTTTTAGCGCCACCCGGAGAGAGTCCAAAAAGTACTCTCAACTCGTGACCATGTGGTCAAAACATCTTGGACATTTTGGCGAATAGTCGTCGTGATTGAGTCCCGATATTAAGTATTAGTTATGAACTTATGATATAAAAGTGCTGAAAGGAAAAAAAATAGTCAAAGGCAAAATTTCTCTGTTTAAATTTTTACTTTTATTGTCTTTTTACGTTTAGTTTACCAAAACTTTTATATCAGTAGGAAACCTCATTGCTAAATATTCATGAAGTTTGCAACATCCGAACTAATATTTATGGCACAAAAAAGACTGTCATCATCATCCCAGCCTAGGTATAAACGTCCCACTGCTGGGCACAGGCCTCCTCTCAGAACAAGAGGGCTTGGGCCATAGTTCTCACGCGGGCCCAGTGCGGATTGGGAACTTCGCACGCACCATTGAGTCGCTTCGCAGGTTCGTGCAGGTTTCCTCAAACAAACAGACTGTAATATTTGTAAAACTTAGTTATTCATGATTGTACTTGCATTTGTCACCAAACTGCATATCTGTACAAAGTTTCAAGACAATTTGACCACAAGAAGTCGATGAATATTTGACTTTAGCAAACAAACAAAAATTGTAAAACAATCCGTTTTCAAAGTGCATACATCAACCGCATAAATCTAACCTTTACATTATGGCCCAAATTAATTACATTCCCTATGATTAATCTTATAGCGGCCTTAGTGGGTTCGAAAATGTAAAATAAAAGCTCATAATCGCTACCTCCTATAACTTGCGCACGCCCCACCGGTAACCATACGTTTGAATCGATGCGTGCGAGTCTTATTTATCGCGATATTGCCTTTACGCTGACGGCAACACGCAGTTACCATGAAACATTGAAACATCCCACGCCTGGGAAGGCATTTCGAGCAAAAGGATACGACTTCGCGATCGAGTTTATACCACACGATAAATATTGGAGATGGGAGCATTTCCTTTTGGTAAGTCCGGTTGAAAAGTGTTGGGTGCTGTTTTAGGGTTCCGTACGTAAAAGATGCCATTGAAACCTATTACATACAAACACACAAGACGATTAGCAATTTTATCATTATTGATAGTTTTTAAGCTAGAACTGCTGAACAGATTTGAACGAAATTTGGTTTTCTGGTAGTTGGATGCCTGAAATAGCACAAAGGCTACTTTTGATCCCGATAGTCAAGACGAACGATCCCTTTTATTTTTTTTATTCGACTGGATGGCAAACAAGCCGTCTATCCCACTAGTCCAGCAAGTGGGAAATCAAACCAAAATTTAGTAAAATCCAAAAAAAAAAAAATTTTTTTCAATTCAACACAATTAAGTACCCCGAATTAGGTTGCCACATGACGCTTAGCATAGTGTGGAACAAACGGAAATCCTCTTTTTTGTAATCGTTTTGCTATTCATTGACCATTTTTATAAAAAAAAAATTGACTAAGAAATCTCATGGTTAGAATAATCTCTAGCTCTGACGGTACCCCTATTTAGGCAATACGATGTCATGACATTTTCTGTGTAAAAGCTTCCAGACACAATCCAGTCGGCTCGATAAAATATGAATCAACGTCAAACTATAAAGTGTCACCCCTTTGCCGTGTAAAAATCTCAACCGCTAAGCAGGCCAGGGCTGTCACCCGGCCGCAATCAGTCAATCGATTACCGAAGCACGTGTCGCGGTCCCGCGGGCGTCGCGACAACCCTGATTTTGATGGATGACCCCTGACGTTTAGGGGAAAATTATATTAAGCCGTGTGGAAATTTGCCACTGATATGTGAAAAGGTTTTGGGTGACGCGAAATACAATGATGCTACAAATAACAGGACAAGGAAAGCTTTAGACGCCGTGGGTTGGAAGTTATCAAAGTTCTTTTTTAAAATTTATGACGGTGGAAGCATTCTACACTTCCACTGAACGTAGATATAGTTTAGATATAGTTACCCCCTTATTCATAAACGACAATCAAACCTATTTTAGTTAAAATGCCGCTAAAATTCGTTTGTCCTTATCTGTCACTTCGACATTTGTATTTGTTAGAAAGGGACAAAGCATTTGTTAGTTAACATAGGCTTGTTAAGTTTTATGAATAAAGGGGTTAGTGTTTAGTATTGTAACTAAGGGACCCCATACATCCCTGTATTTTTATTATTGTTATTTTTTGTATTTTTTTTCTTTAATTGTATAATATAGTTTTTAAGTATTTTATTTGTAATTATATTATTATGAAAAAATGGCTTTCTGCCAATTTTCTTGCGGCGCATTCTTCTTGGCAATGATGGTCTTTCCGAAAGCGCTGGTAGTTTAAAAAATGACATGTAAAAGTGCCCATTGCGGCCTATTTACTGAATAAATCATTTGAATTTGAATTTGAATTTTTGAATTTTCTTAGCGGGTTACGATGAAGGCTTTGATGAAAAAAAAGCCTATTTACGTCTCATTCGTGGGCACAGGACTCTTTTCTGATTTAGAGGGCTTGGATTGTAGTTCCGTCATGGGCCCAGTGCAGATTGGAACCTTCACACACACAATTAACTTTATTCGCCTGAGAGTGCAGCAGTTTCCAATCCGCATTGGATTCGCGTGTGAATTATGTGCTATCGCGTACCGAGATTATTGAGACACTCATCACAGTTCATATCATAATTTAGCCTAGTTATAATACGTATACTCGTAATAAATATACGCATTAATAAACCTGAATAGCACTACACGGCCAAATTATGAACAGTGGCAAGTACTTCAACGATCCGTCTAAGAGGAGACATGTGCTGTACAGTGGGACGTATACAGGCAGAGATGATGATATCGTCAACAATTTGAAGAGAAAGAAATACATGTATTCACAACATAACACAACAATATTATAAAGTCCGATAGTATAGGATAGTAAATCCTCTGATCGCTGAAGATATCTACCAGGGTGCGTTTAGCACGTTGCTATGTGTTATCGATTCTTTTGTATGGCCCAAAATATGAGCAACCGTTTGGAGGTCTTTGAAATCTGGGTGTACAGAAGAATTCTGAAAATATCGTGGACGGATAGAGTATCAAATGAATAAGTTTTGCAGATGGTTAGCAAAAAGGTAGAGATCTTGAAAACTGTCAAGAAACGCAAGCAATAGTATTTTGATCACATAATGCCTAATGATAAATACGACCTACTCCAAATCATCATGCTAGGAAAAACCCAAGGAAAGCGACCGCCCGGAAGATGGCGTCACTTCGTCGCTTAAAAATCTTCGGACATGGTTCAACCTTAGCACAAGATCCCTGTTCCGAGCTGCTGTGTCGAAGATAAGGATAGCACTAATGATAGCCGACCTCCGGTAGAAGATGGCACCTAAAGAAGAAGTAAATTTGTTCGTACCCATATACCAAAATAAGTACGCGGTCTTGCAATGACAAATAAAGCCTCATTAAGCACCATATCATTGGCACCAAAATTGTAAACCAATTGAACCCCAAATTAGAAAGCACGCATAACATTATGCAAATTGTTCAGTCGAATGCCCTCGCTTATGACAGCAAAAAGCTGCGGAATGCTAATAATGTTTTGCTTGTGTAATGACATCTGTCAGTGGGATGATACCGTTTTAATGTGTGAGCACGAAGGCTGGAAGAAAGTACTTATGTTTACTTTACATTCGCTGTCACCCACGACTTAGCCTGCGTAAGGTTCGATTAACTCCGTAACTATGAAGTATTCCTGGATGAAAAGTATTTTTAACCCCCGACGCAAAAAGAGGGGTTTTATAAGTTTGACCGCTATGTGTGTCTGTCTGTAATGCGGTTTTTTTTATTTGAAATCAGATTTTTTAGCGATGGTTCTTAAACATGTTTCATCAAAATCGGTTTAGAAGTTATCGAGATATTGAACTTTGAAGTGACTAAGTCGGGGGCTTTCCAACTTTTTGTGGTTTAGGTTAGGTTAGGTTAGGTTTATAAATTATGAGCTTAGTTCACGTTTCACATAAACATATCTCGGCCTATAAACTTCCCACTGCAGAGCATAAATTTCTTGTCAGAATGACAGGGCTTGGGGTAAAGTTCCCACGCGGGCCCAGTGCGGATTGGGAGTTTGTGTTTAAATGTATTCAAATCTGCGTAGCCGTTTATTTGTGATTAAACCGCAAACAAACCAACACCTTTACAAAATAAAGTGAATACGTCAGTGAAAATTTTAGTGTTATTTTCTTTTGATACATTATTACTAGAAAAGTTTTAAGATTTATTAAAACCAGCTAACACATGCAATTTACATTTAGGGGCTGTTTCACCATCCATTGATTAGTGTTAACTGACGGTTAAATGTGATGCCGTCTCTATTTGTTTTGTTAGAATAGACGGGACGGCATCACATTAATTGTCAGTTAACACTAATCAATGGATGGTGAAACAGAAACAGCCCCTTAGTATTCGTAATTATTGCAAAATAAATAAAATATGTTGAATTAAGTAATTATTACAAAAAGTTAATCTATTCATTAATTCTTTATATTCCCTAACCCAAAAAACCGTCAACGCACGTGCCAGCATAATCGGTTTTATATTTAAAGCAAAATCTTAGGGTTACCACAAATACAGGCATGAAATAGTGTCGTAATTAATTCAGGGTCCTCATTAACGTAATGAGCGGTACGTGACGCGGTGACAACCCTGCGAGACGTGCTAGGGCTGTGTGTGCCTTCATTTTATTTTTTTAATCGAATTAGGTTGTAAAAGTCAGCTTTGTGGATTAAAATCTCTTTCTGGGCCGCATTTTGGTGGGCTGTGCGAAACTGTGGTTTGAAGTGTTAAGTGTGATTTGGAAAAGTTTCACCAAGTCCATAATATAAGACATTATGTTTTAATTGCTGGGTTATGTAGGGTTATTTATTGTCCTGAAAAAATCATGGAATAACGACACATCACTTGACACAACCATGAAAGGATAAAATATGAATAGCTGTATACAAACAAGAGCAGAAGCCGTGGTGGCCTAGTGGTTTGACCTATCGCCTCTCAAGCGGAGGGTCGTGGGTTCAAACCCCGGCTCGCACCTCTGAGTGCGGTGAAGGAAAACATCGTGAGGAAACCTGCACAAACCTGCGAAGCAATTCAATGGTGCATGTGAAGTTCCCAATCCGCACTGAACTATGGATCTTGTTCTGAGAGGAGGCCTGTGCCCAGCAGTGACGTATATAGGCTGGGATGATGATACAAACAATTCTTGAATATTTATCTTTTTCCCTTTGTTATAATATGTGAAGGCTTGTCTTATCTTTGGAAAGTAGCGTGCATTTAAGAACTCATTTTTTCGGCATACGTGTGACTGTTAAGAAAAATCTCAGAAAAAAATAACATACTTTAAGCTATCTTTCACTATTTTATAAAAAGATACCTTACCTTGATTAACAAATGCTACTTTCAATACCGAAATTTTCGAAAAGCTACGAGCACCAATTAGAATCCTAGAATTTCTGAATCTCAAACCCAAATAGCCAGTTAACCCAGTTAAAACCAAAGGCACAATTATTCTTGCAGCAAGCTCTCATCCCCAGCCTAGCAACTCGAAAAACAGCCGTAAAAAAGTCCATTTCTTCCAGTCACTTTTCATCAGCGCGAGTGAGAGACGTGCGTGTTTTTAAACAAGGCTGAGATATGCGTGAGCTCTTCATACATACATACATAGGTCTTGCGTGAGCCGCTCATTCATACACACATCTGAATAGGGTTTGCGCCTTGTCACCTCACTAGAGCGCGTGGTGTTAGTTGTAAGAAGAAGCGGAAGGGTTTTGCAATATTGATAGCGGAGTTTAATTTTATTTTGATTGACGGATATAGGTAGAAATTGCAAAAGGCAGGTCTGCTTGAAGAACAGGTAACAGTTGGAGGAGAAGAGGTAGCCGCAACCTCAGACCGGAAGACGTAGCATTGGCCTCTCACTGGCTGGACAGACGACATCCCAAGAGCTGTATGATGGTGGATGCAGTTGGCAAGTTGTAGTTCATTGTGGTATTCTAAGAAAAGGGCCTTTGTTCAACAGAAGACTTTCTTTTGACAAATGATTCCGGATAATATTAAGTGTCCCGGTTTAGACCTGCAAGAAAAATCGAGCAAGTTGCATTACATTGCGAGGCCGTAAAGCCAACGAGTTTGTTGTGGTCAATCGAGCACCGCAATGTAATGCAACTTACACGATTTTTCTTTACAGTAGTACTTATCACCATTACTATCTTTGGCCTATATACTTTCCACTGCTGGGCACAGGCCTCCTCTCTTAATAATTTTGCAGTTATTCACACGCGGGCCTAGTGTGGGTGAATGGGGAACTTCACACATAGCCTATAAATTAGCTTCGCAGGTACTCACGACTATAGACAAAGTGTATAAGACATGTTTTGGACCAATCCATGGTCCTTTTCAAAATGGAGTCGAACAAAAAATTCAAACGAGAATGAAAACGAAGGTATATTTAACATGGAATAAAAAAATCATATGCGTCCGACATTCGAGCTAAAGTTTAAGTTGAAAAAGACAAACAAGCGACACGCTCGCAACTCCAAGCTTACACCCGTCCCAGCGGAAGAAAATGATTAATGCATGGCAGATAACAAGTTTGCGTTCCCCAATATGCTGGCAACATATAGTATACGTCTCATACATAGCTCAAAGGGTCTCATTAAAAATAGAACTAACGTTGCATGGGTCGTATGATTTGTGTGGTTTGCAGGGAATTAATATCTACAGGTTGGAAATTAATGAAATATTTCATTACACATAGAAACATAGTATGGCGTCGTATACTTTGTGTTGTGAATATTGAAATTGAATTGTTGACTAGATGGCAAAAGGGTGTGAAATGGCTAAATAGTAATCTTACCATAATATTATAAATGTGAAAGTTTGTGAGTGAGTGAGTGAGTATGTTTGTAACTTCTACACGCTGAAACCGCTGGACGGATTTGGATGAAATTTGGCGAAAAGTTAGTTTATAACCTGGATTAAAACATAAGATACTTTTTATCCCGATATTCCCATGGAATAGGGATAAAATCACGAAATAACAACCGCTGGGCTTAGAGTCATAAAGGTACGTATATAGCTGGACATCTGGAATAACATATAGGCTACTTTTTATCCCGATATTCCTACGGGATAGGGATAAAATCTTCTGTAAAATCAAGGTACGCGGAGCAAAACCCGAATTTAAATCATAAAATTAGTCATGACCGCGATAGTTTGTATTAAAGTAGTTATTGTGGCAAGTAGTTTTACATACTCGTAGAATTCGTTTTTACATAAAAGCTGTTGTTTTGTTATAAACACAAACACGTTGATGTTATTTATTTATGTTACGATTCATGTATTTTTGTTTCTAGTGCGCTTTAAACATTTCGATCACGAAGCGAATTATTATTAATTGCTTATCAACTCTGATATATATTTATATATATTAGGCATAAACAGGAATCAGGTGTAAACAAACATTTTTATAACCAAGACACAACAAGACAAGACAAGTTCAATATTTCAAAAACGGCTGAACTGATTTAGATAAAACATGTCTGAGAACCATCGCTAGAAAACCTGCTTTCAAATAAAAAAACCGCATTCAAATCGGTCCACCCGTTTAAGAGCTACGGTGCCACAGACAGACAGACAGACACACACACAGACATAGCGGTCAAACTTATGACACCCCTCTTCTTGCGTCATGGTTTAAAAAGACAGAGGTGTACTCTTTTAAAACTCTGCTTGTTATATTTCATTACAGGTCAAATATCCCGTCCCATTAATATTATATGATAAGGTTTGTAAGTCTGTTTGTTTGTCTGCTTGTTTGTTTGTTATCTCATCACGGACAAACCGCTGAACTGAAGATGAAAGGTGAACAGATACGAGTAGTTTGACTCCCGAAGAAGGATAAAGGACAGTTTTTATCCCGGAAAATTGCATAGTTCCCGCGGGAAAGCGATAACGAATACTACGCGGAAAAAGTCGCGGGTAACAGGCTGGTAAGATATAAAAAATACAATGAAGTTACTTTAAAAAAATACGCATACATAAATTGAAAATACAAACTGAAATAAAGATGCACAGAAAAACCAGAAAAATAAGACCAGCACTGGGAATCGAACCGAGGCTCTCGGCATTCCGTGCCACGTGCTATACCGCTACACCAGCAGCAGCAGTGTGTGTGTGTGTGTGTGTCCAGCAGTGGTGTAGCGGTATAGCACGTGGCACGGAATGCCGAGGACCTGGGTTCGATTCCCAGTGCTGGTCTTATTTTTCTGGTTTTTCTGTGCATCTATATTTCAGTTTGTATTTTCAATTTAGGTTTTACGGGATGACCGTAAAAGTAAAAAAATTGGAATTGAAATAAAAAATAAAAAAAGATTCAAACATATACATTTTTGATACAATAACTAAATGAAGCTTTACAAACCAAACAGCTATAATGGCATAAATAAAACCCAGTTTTGCCGACAGACAAAAATTACCTGCGCCTTTATGTCGAAGCCAAAATGACTTGATACAATCTAGGAAAAATAATCAACACTAAAGCGAACGTGATGTTGGAAGGGGGGTTGGGAAGGGAGTGCGGGGAGGAAAAAACACGAGGACGTACTTAACGCCGGCTTATGCTCCACTGGGGTTTATCAAATTAAGGTAGGTGCGATATAAGGTGAGCCCCGTGGGTTCTGTATACGGCTTTGCAGCATCAACCCATAGGTATACAGGATGCCTCATCTGACCACGGAGCTTTAAATATAAGGTTCGATTCTACTCGCTTAGCTGAGCTAAATACTTTAGTTTGAAATTATTATTTATTAAGAAAATATTAAGAAAATACAAAATATCCATAGGACTAAAACTACTATTAAATTAAAATACTAACTAAAACTAAAACTTTAATTAAAAAAGAGAGGTGGGCCTCTTGGCATGGTGCCCATCACGCAGGCAGCATTCCCGCGTTGAACTGCGATTGAGATTCTTTGCGCGAGAAAGCTGCCGGCGCGAGGGTTGCCTGTTGCCTCCCTTAACCTATTGCTGAGCTCCCTGTGTAGCTCCAGCCCTTACCCCAAGGACCTAGAGTCTCGACGCCGAAAGCAAAGCAATGATATTGGGCACCGAGACAGCTATATTTTGTGACCTTGAGGCGTTCCCGGGCGTCTGCCGCCGCCCCCGCACATTTGGTAGTTGCTGGTAGGTAGGACGCCGCCAGGGTATCTGTACAGGTAGCGACCCACACCAGCGCACGGCCAGTCTTCCACGGTATCAACGACATTTTGTTTTGTAATCTTTTCAAATAATTTGAATTTAGGTAATTTATTGTATTATTAAGGGAGTTCTGTTATTGGCCTTTAGATTCATTCTGTAAACTAGAATAAACATAATTGTAACGCTGTTGAACACCTCAATTAATAAATAAATAAAAAACATCTCTTCAAGGGTGTACTGCCTTTTCGGCGAAATATGTTTCGCCAAATTTCACTTAGCAACCAACCTTTCTACGAAGTTTCCTTTGGCAAACTAGTCGTTGGCGTAACTTTACTTCGCATTTTTATTATTTCACATTTTTATATTGCAATGTTTACTTCATCACTATTTATGTGGCAAATAAGTCAAATAACATTTGGCCAATATTTATATTGGAGTGTTATCTTAATTTGATTTGTGCGAGCGAGCGAAGCGAGCAAGCAAGACGGTTCGGAGCAGAAGCGACTTGGATAGTTTAGGTTAGCCCCCGTGCCCCCCCCCCCCTGGATCCGCCCTTGGGCAACCTAACCGAAGCAATCGCCATCTAGTGACATTCCCCGCTCTTGCTTCTACTACCTGCGGACCCCTGAACCGCACGCGAGGGTTCCACCGGCCCGGAAAGCAACGTAATTTTAAGGCATTACAGTATAATACTGTTTCTTTATAATTCTGAGATCTTGTTATTGTGGCGCGTCGGTCGCGGCGCAACCCCTGCGTGTAAGAATAATGTTTATTTGCTATTGAGTTTTGTATTGCAGATTATCTGATAACATTATCACATAAAGGAAAAAGGTTGTCTTGGTTTTGATCTCGCTGTGGATAAATAAATAATACTCGTGTAGTATCTTCTTAAATACAAATTAAACGACCAAAACTCGAGAACAGACATTTGTATTATTCATACAAATATCAGCTCCGACCAGGGACTGAACCCGGGACCTCAAGCTAACATAGTCAGGTTCTATAACCACTGAGCCATCCAGTCGTCGGATGAAATCAGTATTTGACGAGAGTTTGAATCTATCTTGACGACACGTTTAATTCTTCTGAGAAGACACATGACACCATGTTCTTTTCAGTGAGGGAAACATTGATAAGTGAGACCTTGCCTGTACTGTGTGAAGCTAATCTAAGGTGTATGTGTGAACTTGCCAGTCAGCATTGTCTGTGTTCCGAAAAAACTATTTTAATTTCATTTCATTCAAAGGCATGAAAGTTTTAAACATTATAAACATATAGAATTTGCCTTGAAATGCTGCATTAGAAACTATATTTTTTCACCTTTCAGACTTTTTTTTTAAACCGTTAATTTACGTTTTTAAAGAAAATAAAAGTCTATCACGAATAATTATTGTAGTGGACACATTAACTTATATATATTAAGAAGAGTTCTATCAGACCACATTTTTAATTTTCATTCAATTTGGAATAATCGAGAAAAACTAACAAAAATGCAACGTTGCCAGCTCAGCAGGTATAAACGCTCTTAAAACTACAGTAAGTATTTCTATTCGTCAATTTACCAAGGTTACTTTAAAACTAAACGCTACGATATAGCTATATAGCTCCACGAAATTCCGCTTTAACATTCCACTGAAAATTTCACGTTACGGGAAAAACGCAGTAAGCCTTAAAAACGGCAGGCGTGCCGGCCGCTTCCGTTTCCGGGAATATGATAATTCCGCCGGAACCGGCCCTGTTTACGTTGCCGGATAGTTTCGGATTCAAATTGCGATTTGCAGTCGGAATTCAAACTGTTTAAATTTATATTAAACTTTGTTTGAGTTTGACATTGTTGACGTTGGTATTTGGTGGTTTCTGTTGACAGATAGCAGCACAGATTAGATGTAGTACGTGATTTTTTATTGTATTTTATCAAAACCCATCGTATACCACTTTTTGAAATTTGACGCTAAAATTAATAGAGTTTCATACTATCGAATATCGAGTGAATACGTACGAGGATCCTTCAAGGTGGCACGTGTAACTGAAAAACTCAGGGAGCGCAGACTAACGATGGTACGGCCATGTGATGAGGCGGGACGAAAATGACTCCGTGAAAACACCAAGCAAAGAGCAAGGGGCAGCACCACCCAGGTAGTGAATTAATTACCTTGACTGTACAGTTGAACAAACTGAATTATGTTCTTCCAGGGTGGAGCCTTTATGCTACTTGGCATGTTGACATCCCATACCAAGGAAATCATAGTGAAATTGATTATTAAAAGGTTCTACCCTGGTACATGAGTCAGTTTGTTCGATTGTACGATCGGTTTCCTAACTTACTCGTATGTATCCACTTTTTCATACTAGTTGTATACAAAAGTGGATACTTATGTTAGGGCAACGACTGTACGATTACAAGTAGGTAGATTACTGTCTTAGCAAAACATATGAATTTACTATTTGGTGTTGGGGTGTCAGATTTTCAATACCTATTAATTAACATCTTGTATATTTCTGCTAGTTGGGCTACTCATAGATGTTTGGCGAGCCGCGTACCAGGTAGAGTAATAATAATAATAGGTCTTGGGGAGCGCCAAAGTTCTCACAGTTTTCGTTAGTATGTATGTAGGTAAATATTTTATTGTACACTAGCTGTTGCCCGCGGCTTCGCCCCCGTTGTATTTTTTCCAAGATTTCTTCCATAAAATCCTTCTCCCGACAATGACAAACACAACAAAATAAGAATAAGCGAAATCGGCCCAGCCGTTCCCGAGTTTTGCGCTTAGCAACACATTTTACGATTCATTTTTATTTATGTAGATAGATAAAACACAAAATAATACAAAAAGAAAACTTCAAAAGAAAAAGAGTACAAAGGCGAAGTTATCCCTAGTCATACAATACTATAAAATACAATGACTCTCTGTACCGTAACACTGAAAGCTTAAATTTTCTGTTTTATAACAATTCTGAACAATTATTGGATTCAGAGAAAAAAGAGTTATGACAAACGATCATTCTGACTCCGTCCGCGTAGAATTCGGTTTTCACTATCCCGCTGGAACTATGAAATTTTCCGGGATAAAAACTATCCTATATCCTTCCTCGGGACTCAAACTATCTGTATACCGCATTTCATCTAAATCGGTTCAGCGGTTTAGACGTGATGAAGTTACAAACAGACATACTTATGTATGTTAGTCTGCAAGGTATTTATTATTTATTGTATATGGGCCAAGTTGCCCGAAATAAATGAATTGATTATTATTATTACATATTCGAACTTTTAATAAGTATGCGAACCGATGTGGATCCAGGTTTTGAAATCTTTTACAGATGATTTAAGTAACATCACGACGAAACTTCGACGGCGCTCGTGACTGAAAAGACCGATCGTGTTAGGATCCCCCGGCCACACAACACCCAGGGGGACTAGCAGACCTAAACCACTTGACTTGAAACTTAGCAGGAATAATCCTTGAGGAGCACGTTTATTGCTAACAAAATAGCAAGCTACAGTTGGAGTACATAAGCCCTATCTCCTGCCATCTAGTTGCCCGCAATGACATATTCCCCTCCACTTACATACATTATGTATATACAGCTGATAACGTCTACATCAAGCCTGCTCCGTTTTCGCGTCACGTACCCGCCCCGAGTTAGTAAGACATTACAAGGGTCTCCACTCCATGGACTTTATAAAAATGTAGCTTTTTGATGCCGACGAAATAAGGCCAAGGTATGGGTTAATTTTGCAGAAGGGGTTTAACGCGGCAAACACGAAGTAATAGGGACATTTGAAGAAAGAGGGTATAACTTATTACAACACCCGGGATTTGAAAAATATGATGTTAAAATTGGAAAGAAAAGAAAGTTACAAGTTACTCGAATTTCTTAGTCACACACACTTTAAAACAGCCGGCGAAATTACTGGCACTTGAGGTATCCCATCATAGGCCTCTAGGTTGGCAACGCATCAGCAATACCCCTGGTGTTGCAGATGTTTATGGGCGGTGGTGATCTCTTACCATCAGGAGACCACTTGCTCGTTTGACGTCCAAAAAAAAATCTCTCGCAAGTACAGATAACCTATCAAATCTGATATAGTGCGTTAAATCTGAGTTGGAAAACGGTGTTCAATACTCGTGCTGCGTCATCGGTGTGTGTGAACGTACCATTACAGAGCGATGTTGTTAGTGTTGTGTGCTAGCCTACATTTGACAGTTGTAATGAAAATGATGATGAAAACGCGGGTAGTTGTGTGCCGGTGTCAGTTTCGTCGGGTAGTCGCGCGAGCAGAGCGGCGGCGCGCAGTGCGCGTGTTGCAGCAGCCGCTGAGTCGCGTTGCTCCGAAGACGAAGGGCAACGGATTAGCCCGAAACATGTCGGGCTAAACTCGATTTAAGGCGTGAATTATCCGGATCAATATATTTAATATAGGTTGCTAACCTGTCGGCTACAGTATACCTTAAGCTATATCCTTTGTCGCCTTTAAAACATTATAAAAAAATGGGTAAAGAAATCCCCCAAAGCTAACAGTTCATGGCAAACTTACAAACAGCACTTCGCAAACAGCCTTTTTGTTTTATATCCCCTTAAACAAAGACAATGCCTAGTGATAGCGCAACTTTGTAGTTCTTTGTAGATGTTATTTTGCAGTCTTGCCTTTGTGATGAGTGAATGGACCTTACGGGAACAGCTTAAGGTACATTTTTGAGGTGTGCTCGTAAATTTTAGTACAATGCTACGCTGTAGTCAAAAAGATGAAAATTGTTAAGTAGCTCTGAGGTAAAAAGGATTTATTAGAGTGTAAAATGCTTAACTAGTAGGACGGAAGGAGCTGAGATTAGAGTTGGTTTGTTTTCAAATGAAAAATTGTGGAGAATGCGTGTATGTACCATCAGCCAAATATGTGGTCTACCACCCTAAAGTTGATAATCGTTTGCGTGTCATAAAACAATAATGCCAATAGACGTGTCTGTCAACTTGAAAGTTCGACTCTAGCGACATATTCATTTGATAGGAACTTGTTTAAAAATTGATAGACCACTTATTTGGCTGATGGTACCTATAAATATTAATTTTATTTAAAAAAAAGCGGTCAAGTGCGAGTCGGACTCGCCCATGTAGTGTTCCGTAGCAGCAAGTAACATAATATAAAAGTTTCCTTTACGATTTATGACGTATTAAAAAAACTACTTACTAGATCTCGTTCAAACCAATTTTCGGTGGAAGTTTGCATGGTAATGAACATTATATATTAATTTTAGTTTTATCATTCTTTTATTTTAGAAGGTACAGGGGGGAACACATTTTACCACTTTGGAACTGTCTCTCGCGCAAACTATTCAGTTTAGAAAAATATATACATTAGAAACCTCAATATCATTTTTGAAGACCTATCCATAGAAACTCCACACGTATGGGTTTAATGCAAAAAAAAAAATTTGCGTTTCAGCTCTAAATATGGGGAACCCCCAAAATTTATTGTCTTTATTCTATTAATGTGTGAAAATCTTAATGCGGTTCACAGAATACATCTACTTACCAAGTTTCAACAGTATAGTTCTTATAGTTTCGGAGGAAAGTGTCTGTGACATATGGACGGACAGACCGACAGACAGACATGACGAATCCATCCCTAAAAAATGGCTTTCTGCCAAGCGCCTACTTGCAGAATAATGTTTTGGATATAAAATAAAAAAAAAGTTAAAGGTATGTACTCACATAGCACGTTAATGGTATGCGTAGCGACGACGTTCTCTGTAAGCTGCGCGTTGATCCCGTGGCAGACGACCACGATGGAGCGCCGGTTGGGCTCCACAGTCACTGTGATGTTGGACGTGGTCACCCAACCGCCTGCAACGTGAAAACGATCGTTAATTTAGAGCCTTATTAGTCTTACCAGCTTTTGCCCGCGACTTCGCCCGCGTGAAGTTCGATTATCGCGCGCTGTTCCCTCGGAAACTCGGCACTTTTCCGCGATAAACAGTAGCCTATGAGACTCTCTGGCCCATAAACTATCTCTATGCCAAAATCACGTTGATCCGTCCCTCCGTTTCGACGTGAAATGCGGACAAACATACAAACACAAACATACACACACACACACTTTCACATTTATTATATATTAGTATGGATTACACTCGCGATTTGGGCAGGTTAAAAGCGAAGGGAGCTCGCAGTGCTTTGGTCGCGAGCGCGCAACGATTTCGCCGCGATCGAGAAGTAAGCTTTGAGTTAGCTGTGTACCTTGTTACTTTGATTTACCTATTTACTAATTATCATATCTTTTTTTAAGACTTTAGCTTTTAGAGGAGAGGACGAGGGACGCTCCAATTTAAAGTTTGCACTTTAAAGTTCAATACCTATTTCATAAACACATCATAGTATAGAAAATCGTCTCTAGACAACCCCATAATGATTTTACAAGACCTATTCAACGATACCCCACATTTACGAGTACTCGTAGGTTAGATGAGAAAAAAATTACCCCTACTTTACGTCTATGGGAGGTACCCTAAACATTTTTTTCCTACATTTTATTTTACCGATGCTACATAGTTCCATGCAAAATTACAACTTTCTAGCACTAATAGCCTCTAAGCTAAACCGCGGACGGATGGACAGACAGACAGACATGGCGAAACTATAAGGGTTCCGTTTTTGCTATTTTGGCTCCGGAACCCTAAAAAATGAGGCTGACAACACTTGCTGTACACTGATTAAACGATGTTGATACTTAGATATTATTTAAATTTTCCAGATATTAAATTATGCTCGGGATTCTTCAAGCTGCATCAACATTCATTACAGAAATGTGTGTAAGTTGATTGTTGACTTAAGTAGTCACTTGGAAAATTTTAAGTATGACCTTTGTCAGTGCCCATTTAAGTACAGTCCAGAGGCATCAATTTTTGGACCATTTTGACCAGATTCGCATTGAAAATATCTTCAAACATTTTAATTCTAACATAATCTTATAACATTTTCTATTTTGAGGATGGTAGAAGGTTGAATTAAACAAAAAACAACTAATTTATTTCTTAAAGCAGAAATATCAAAATTATCAAAGCCGGGTTAGAATGACAATAATATGTCAATTTTGACAGTCTCAAAAATGACACCATTTTTTTTTATTCGACTGGATGGCAAACGAGCAAGTGGGTCTCCTGATGGTAAGAGATCACCACCGCCCATAAACATCTGCAGCACCAGGGGTATTGCAGATGCGTTGCCAACCTAGAGGCCTAAGATGGGATACCTCACGTGCCAGTAAAAGTATATTAAGTATATTATTAGTAAGGTATAATTATTAGTTATTAGTATAGTAGCAGTAGTATTAAAGTTTCGTAAAAAATGCGTGGACAACTTTCGCTCGCCAGAGTCTAGGTACTCGTCTCTTACCTTCAGGAGATATCACGGTGCGGTTGCTAATCTCCCTATGGTGTTTGCCGAGCACCAGCCACTTGATGTCAGCGGCGGGGTTGGAAGGCGCCGTGCTGCAGGTGAGGGGCACGGGGTCCCCCACCCTGGCCTCCGAGGGGCCACTGATGGTCACGTGCGCTGGAGCAACTGTGGACGACCAATACCAGTTAGTTTAGAAGTTGATTCGGATCGGCTTTGACCTGATTCAAAATTGCAGTGTGGTTTACAACATACATAGAGTACCCCGGCGTTAAAGATTGCATATCGGTCTTTGGAAGGAGACAATACAAATACAAATACAAATATTCTTTATTGCACACCATAAAGCAGTACAAAAAACTTATAATATAAACACTTAGATTCAGGGTAGACAATACTAAACTAGCTTTTGCCCGCGGCTTCGCCCGCGTGTAATTCGGTAATCACGCGCTGTTCCCTCGGGAACTGTGCATTTTTCCGGGATAAAATGTACCCTATGTCACTTTCTAGCCCATTAACTATCTCCATGACAAAAATCACGTCGATCCGTCGCTCCGTTTCGACGTGAAAGACGGACAAACATACAAACACACATACTCGCATTTATTATATTAGTATGGATAAACGCTCCAGTTTATGGACTTAATTAGTTTACCTACGTCAAGTTAATGACATGTTAACTTCGGATATCTATTAGAGAGCTGTTGCAACTACTAGAAAAAGGATAGTTCCCCTTTTTCCTAAAGATGCCATCGTACAATTTAAAATGAGTAGAGGGGGGGTGGGGTGTTCAACAACTCTATATCATATATTTATATTTCGTGTAATAAATTCAGTACTTTAGAACGATTTTCAACTTATTCCTCAGTTTGAATTTTGATAATTTGAAAATGAGCTGGTTTTACCCCATTAATAGTCAATTAGTTGTTATTCAGTTTGATCTGGACTGAGTTATGGAGACGACGACGTCTTGAGGACGAGCTCATTAGATACAAATTGTCTTTACAGGATGCACTAGTGGTTCTCGAAGGCAACTCGCTTGAGAGATTTCTAGAAAATTAACTTAAATAATTCCTTTGCTAACCCGCGACCTTATGATAGCGAAGTTTATACAAGATATGCGTGTTCATGCAGTTACTCCACCTCCACACTGTAAGAACACGCAAATCACACAAATCCATCTATCACCACCACTACACTACACTGACACGTTTCGAACTCAACCAGAGCTCATCTTTTAGTTCATTGATATGGACTACCGCAAAGTAACGCCTGATTCATTAAATTATGTACATTTTGTCCCTAAATATTGCATAAGTGTGCAAGTTGCAAGAAATTCTGTGATTTTCTATGTCAGTGAAAAGCTCGGGTAGCCAAGAATATCGGATTGGTAAGCGCAGCGTAGGACGTCCACCAATGGATCACCAGAGGCACGCGGTGTTCCCTTCTTTCGCAGACAGAAATTTCATAGAATTTCGTTTCGCAGAAAATGTTTCATAATAATATTTGTTCCTTGCATTTTTACTTCGATTATTATTGTTTCAACTGCTATTTACTTCAATGAACCATAGCTAGCTATAAGCCGAGTTTAGACTTGTAACATAAATCGTTGCAAGTTACATTACATTGCGAGGCCGTAAAGACAACGAGTTTGTAGTGGTCAACCAGAGGTGTACTCGTAGGTGCTACCAGATGTTAGACACACAACACATCATGTGTCTAACATCTGGTAGCATAGTGTACTGTTGTGTTGCTCTGAAGATGAGCTCTGGTTGAGTTCGAAGAAGCTATGTGACTTGCAAGTAAGTTTCTGTAGTAGCTACTCCTGATAACTCTACACTACGTGAATGTTGTTACGATGTAATTTTGTAGTGTAATCAGGGTAATGTTGTCAATGATTGCGTAGACAAGTTATTTCGTAACTGCTGTTATACTTAGGTGAGCAGCTTTTGTAAATTAGAACTTTATTATACCGGGTGTGGCCTGTAATATGAGCAAATAATTAAAACATAGATCATTCTCATCAAAATGAACAACATTAGTTCAGCGACTTTTCTCTTCCCAGCCTATATACGTCCCACTGTTGGGCACAGGCCTCCTCTCAGAACAAGAGGGCTTGGGCCATAGTTCCCACGCGGGCCCAGTGCGGATTGGGAACATCACACGCACCATTGAATTGCTTCGCAGGTTTGTTCAGGTTTCCTCACGATGTTTTCCTTCACCGCAAAGCTCGTGGTAAATTTCAAATTGAATTCCGCACATGAATTTCGAAAAACTCAGAGGTGCGAGCCGGGATTTGAACCCACGACCCTCTGCTTGAGAGGCGATAGTTCAAACTACTAGGCCACCGCGGCTTGTAAAAATATTTATTTTTTATTTGAAGAAGCAATGTAAAGCAAAATGCTTGATGTTCGTAGCGTGACAGGTGACGTCAGTTGCGTTCTAGGATGGCGTACATTGATAGCAGTATTTAATTTGTATGAAAAAAGGAAAAATTCAAAGACTTCATTATTTTTAAAAGCCGCTGAAATAATGTTGTTCAGTTTGACAGGCCACACCCGGTACAGCAACAAAAATATAAACTAGATTTATTTTCATGCATTTACTTTTAATTATTAGTATTACTAGCAGTTACCCGCAACTCCGTCCGCGTAGTATTTATTCGGTTTTCCTTATCTCGCGGGAACTACGCAATTTTCCGGTATAAAAACTATCCTATGTCATTTCCCGGGACTCAAATTATCTGTGCACCGAATTTCATGTAAATCGGTTCAGCGGTTTAGACGTGATGAAGTAACAAATAAACAAACTTTCAGATTTTATAAATTAGTGGGATGGGATGGAATTATTTTCAATTTATTTAAATAAAGTTTATTATACTATACAAAGACAAGATTTTACATATGAATTTGAATGTCGAACAGACGTAAGTTTACATAGACGTCTTAGTAAAGTAAAACCTGGAGCAATATTTTTTTTATTTCTTTAAATGTTAAAACATCTTTTACATAAATACATTGCTTCACACTTTTTTGTAAAAAAAAATTTAATAAAAAAGTTGTGTAGATCAGTACACTCAGCAAAACAAACTTGTAATGTAAAATTACTTTTTTGCAAAAAAATACGAACTCAAAAACAGCGTACTCGCTATAATAACCTAAGTGTCCAGGAAAAATAAGTTTTATGAACTCGGCAAAATAGCGCCAATCGGCGGCCGTTGATTTGACATTTATTTTCTGAACGCAAATGGGAAACTTTTAATTTCTTTTCCACAAGTCCATCGACGCGTCCAACTTTGAGAATTTACTTAAAAAACGGGAGAAGCGCGAGTCGGAGCAAAGTGGGATGGGTCTCGAGGTTATTAAATCTATGGTTTTTTTTTTCTGAAAATTGTGTCACAACGTTTCATAGGCTCTATTTATGAATTAAAAACATTCGTTCACGTTCTGTGGGTATTATTGGAGCATATCAGAACATCAAAAGTTAATTTAATAAAAAAAATGTTTTTTTTTAATGTATTTTGACCAGATGTTCCCAAAGGAAAATCCGTGCCGTTCGCAAAATCGATAGTTTGTTGATTTGCGTCATTTTTCCACGCTGTCACGAATAAATGCTTTGTCTTTTTCTTTCTATTATAATGTAAATAGATAGATAACTCATCGATTTGTAAACAACTCAAAATTGACGGTATTTAATTAAAGCAAGATAGTTACTATTATGATATAGCCCGCCTGCTAGTTGCACTGTTCTGTAATATAATGTATATGACGATGAATTTCGGATAGACCCGGATTTGTCGAAAGATTATCCAATGTACTAATAGTTAGACTAATAAGGGACCCAGGGGAAGGGAGGGATTTATTTTATTAAAAAATAATAAGGGACTAGCTTTAATCTATAACATATACTAGCTACATAGCCCGTGGGCGGGGCACATTGCTCGCAGGACTGATGGATGGCCGATGTGGTCAAAGGTTCTCGAATGGCGTCCGCGGACCGGGAGACGAGCTGTCGGCAGGCTTCCAAAAAGATGGAGCGACGAGCTGGTTAAGATCGCGGGATCGCGGTGGATGCGGAAAGCACAAGACCGGTCTGAGTGGAGAGCCTGGGGGGAGGCCTATGTCCAGCAGTGGACGTCTTTCGGGTGATATGATGATGATGATATACCACTACTAGATAACACATCTTTTAAATGTTGATGATGTTTTTGCGGCAATTTTACAATTAACAGTCTTTTCGCAGAATTATTGTTTGCCAAATGTTTCAACCTAAATTTTGTTCTCTGTGTATTTTCTTATGCTTTTATAGAACACTGTAGGTTAGGTTAGGTTAGTTTTATGAAAGTTCAAAAAAATCCATTGTAAAGGTTGCCTGGAAGAGATCGCTCTGAAGCGATTAGGCCGCCTATTGCTTACCTCAGAATGTCTCTGTGTATATACCTGTTTTTCTGTACTGCTTGCTATGATGTTGATGTGCAATAAAGAGTTGTTGTATTGTATTGTACGAGTACTCGTATCGTAGTAGTTTAAGAGGAAATTAAACAGTTTGGCAAATGAAACATTTTGGAATCGTGAGTTGTCAAAAGACAATGAACCAAAAGTTGTAGCTACCATGTAGTTATTGGAGTAAATGCCCCTTTTTTCACTTAACTGAACCAAAATAAGCACTACCAGGTGGTAGTGTTGGGGTATGGCACGCAGCACGGAATGCTGAGGACCTGGGTTCGATTCTCTTTTTCTGGTTTTTCTGTGCATCCATTGTACTTTCGATATGGTTTTACGGGATGACCGTAAAAGTAACAAATTTGGAGTTGAAATGAAAAATACAAAAATACTCCAAATAACCAATCACAAACTAAGAATATAAAAATGGTTCTCTTACGTGGAACCCTAAAAAACTTGGTTCCAAAGATCTCCATCGCACATTGAATGGTTTTATAGATTGCCCTGAGAAAATATTGACGTTCCTAGTCCTTTGTAGAACGACTCTCGCCCCCGACATTGTTTGCGTCTGTTTAAACCCCCAGCGGAAAGGGAGGGCGTTATAAGTATCGAATCTATGTAACTACGAGTATAAAACATTGTAGCTTAATCTGTGATGATTATTTTGGAGATGTCAGTATTTAATCGAAAAAACTTTGGTTATTTTTAAAAAATAGTGTTTAAAATGATATACTTAATGCTCCATCCAATAGCTCCCACCAACTGTTAACGAACGTTTTCGATTCAGGAATTGATCCTAAATTATTTTTATTATGCACGCAATCAAATTACCTACTAAACGAAACTTTTAAGATAATAAACCATTTTATACATTTTTGCTTATATAAGAATTATTGGTATTTTCACGCGTTGGTTATTTTATTTGTTGGTCATTTCACAGATTGGTCCTTTAACAGATTGGTCATTTTACTTATTGGTCATTTCACAAATTTTCCTTTCACGTATTTATTGGTCTTGTTACGTTGTTTATTTCACATGTTGGGCACGTGTTGATTTCATTTGGTGATTTCACGCGTTAGTCATATTGTTTTTAAAGCTAGCAAACCAGTTCGTTACTTTCGCCAAAATAAAACTCCAAATGATCTTTTCATCCCGTTTTACAGGAAAATGCCCACGTTGAGATTATACGTTTTCCACCAACAATCTCTAAGTCATCAAAGGGTTCAATTTGTAAGAGTTTCGGAAACCCACTGAACTTTGGGTGTAACGTTATAAAGGTTGTAAAGAGAAGAAAAGGGCTTCGGATTGGATAACATAAACAGATAGTTTCTACACAGCCGACGTCGCAAAAAACTGTCTGTATAAATAAAATATTAATTCTACTAACTGACACAACGCATAATCTAAACTATTAGAGCTAGAGTCATTCATTTTGGCAGACTGTACCTTAATATAATTCAGAATCTGCAGTAGCCGTGGCAACAATAGTCAGTGCCTACATTTTGTCTTATAGGTGGTAAGTAAGGAATTACGAACAAGAGTCTATTAGAAGCCTGAGGTCGAAGACTGAGGGCTTTAATGAGTCGATATTCGTAATTCCAGAACCACCCGTGCGACATACAATGTTTTTCATCATTTATGAATTTCTGATTACAATCAAGTTAGCCTGCATGTAACGACACAGTTTACAAACAAGTATGATGAAAAATATTAATTCCTTACATATGAAAATGGCGTTTGGCGAACTGGCCATTTTCAAAATATAGCGTTTGGCTAGAAATTCCAAATTCAAATTACTTTAAGCTCATGTATATTTGTGTGTTAGAATTTAGCAAATCATTTTTGTTATGGCGTCACTTGTTTTTCTTAGACATCGTTCTGTTTAAAATATGAGGTCCCTTAGTTAAGAACTTAGTTTAGAATCTTTTCTTTCACATAATTCTGACCGTAATTAACCCCTATCTCACGTGACGTAAAGCGCAGATGAGGCCAAAAGTTTGCACTGGCTCAGTAGCAGCCTATTTACTCTAGCCTTAAAAAGCCCTAATAACATATCTGCAATAACTTCTGCAGTAACCATGGCAACTAAGCACTTACATAGCACGGTGAGGTCTATCTCTGCCTTCAGGGTGTTGCTGATCATGACGTTTTTAGCTTCGCAGGTGTACCGTGCCTTGTTGTCTGACGCATCAGCCTTGAAGGACAGCAGGTTCTCCGACATACGACCGCTCGTCCTGCAACAAAGAAAGTCCAGGTTTCAATCATCAAAGTCAAAATATCTTTTTCACTTCTCATGCTCGTAAAGTTGGTGTTTATGCTGGATCTAGGCGACATAAAATGACTTATTATGCACTAGTGCATAAAATAAAATCTTCGTCTAAGACCAAGGTAATTAGGTGTCAACAGCCACAAACAAAGAAGTTTCTTTATATTTTTTTAATACATTTTTTATTTATATAAAACTAAAAATCAATCAAAATAAATCACTAAAACTAAAAAAAAATATAATTATACACCGTGGGCCCGAATAACCCGAGGGATTTTAACAGGGTATTTCTGACGATAATACGAGTAAAAAATGTTATATGAACATAGGTTCAATTATGTACTTTAATTAAAATTATTTTTTAGAACAAAATAATTCAATTAAGCTTAGCACGGCCTTGTGAACAAGTCTTTAGTTAAGAGAGTGAGTAAGAGGAACCAATCTGACGTGACAATCAGTAATCATTTTTAACGTTGACATTTAGTAACATACTTAGGGTGTATTACACTTGAGATTTTTCTACTTATGATTTTTCTTAAATAACGATTATCTCAAAAACGGGTTGTTATAGGACTACATGTTATACTACTTTATATACTCCAATTGGGCTCTAAAATCGATGGTTAAAATCCCTCGGGTTATTCGGGCCCACGGTGTATAGTAATGCATGAAAAATAAAATTTACGTAGTGAACAATTGTTTACACTGTTGCTATTTAATTTCCTCGCCATCGAAGTGAAAAGCAGAGTGTAAAACTCGATCATTAAAATCCATATTCCCCTTGACGTGGCTATATGAACGTCTTGGGTAAAATGGCTCGTTTTATGCTCTTGTTGTACAATCTACAAAGCACACACTTATGAATGTCAAAGAAATTCCACCGCCATCACCATCATCATCGGCCGTAAGATATCCACTGTTGGACATTGCCTTTCCTCATAAACTTCCAGTCCTGTTGAAGCTAGTTTCAATAAATCATTTCAAAAGACAGCTGTTTAAATATTCATACAAGGAAATTGTTGTTTTTAGTGTTTTTTTTTTATTTTAGCTCTGTTTATAGAAATAAAACGATAACTAAAAATAAAGGGGATCCCCAAACATGTAACATATTTTTTTTCTATCTGTAGAACGTTTCAAAGTCAAAGTCAAAATATATTTATTCAATTTAGGCTATAACAAGCACTTATGAATGTCAAAAAAAATCTACCAACGGTTCGGATAAACCTCTGTTGAAAAGAATCCGGCAAGAAACTCAACGAGGTATACATTTATTTGTAAACAGATTTACAATATTATTAAATTCACAAGTATTAAATACAACTTTATTTTAAACACAAATGTCAAACTTGGAATGATAATCGCGGTCAAGCGTGAGTAGGTGTTACTTCATGTTTGAACTTTTGTATAAAATTGCCAGGTGACATAGCGTGACAAGATTCTAAAGTGTAAAGATTATTTTTTATCTCGAATGTTCTTTATGAACTTTAGTTTACTTTTTAGAGATGTACAGAATCTTCGGTGCGTGAATTCAGCATGCCCACTTTTAGATAATCTCTAAAGGTATTTACACATTACACCGTATAATGCCATGAGCGTAACAGGAACGTGTCAGATAGAGTGTCAAACGGAATGTCAAACGCATACTCGCATACTTATTGACAGTCCGAATGTAATATTTATCAGAACGATCGTTTGTCATAACTCTTATTTCTCCGAATCCAATAATTGTTCAAAATCGTTATAAAACAAACCTAACCTAACCTATAGTTTTCTATAGGATGACCATTTAAAATTTTCAGAAAACTGTATGGTTTCAGTGGGAAAAAAATTATGACAAACGATGATTCGGAGAAAAAATACGGTATGACTATCGAAGAGTATGCGAACTTTGGCGCTCTTCAAACGCATGGCACGCGACGGCGACGGCTGGTTACGAGACGTGCTGGTGGGCAGTCTCATGCTTTTCGATACAAAGAATATATTTTTGCCTGACACCTTGCTGTTACGGTCATGGTATGATACGGTGTAATATGTCATCATCATCATCTCAGCCGTAGGACGTCCACTGTTGGACATAGGCCTCCCCCATAGACCTCTAATTGCTTCGGTTGGCAGCGGCCTGCATCCACCGTGAATCCGCGGCTTTAACCTGGTCATCCGTCCATCTCGTTGGTGGACGTCCTACGCTGCGCTTGCCGCGCGGTCTCCACTCGAGAACTTTTCGGCCCCGACGGCCATCTGTTCTCCGTGCTATATGGTGTAATATGTAGAGACCTTTGAAGTTGTCTTTATTACGAGAGAAACAGGAGATTCAGTTTAAAAAGTTAATCTCGAGTACACGTGTAACCTAACAGTTCACGGTACACTTGCGCAATAATATTAAAATCAATTCACACGCATCCCAGCCGTGGGAAAGCCAGGGGGCGGAACGAAGGCGCCCTAGCGTGGAGACAGCTTTGTTTTTGTTGAGCTCAGAATCTTGTTTAGTGCGCTAGCCTCTGACCATGGCTTTGCTCGCATTAACGAGTAGGTAACTGTTTGTTATTGCCCAAATTTAAAATGCTAGAAAATTTAGTGCGGATATACAACAGTACAATACAAATCACATACAATACTCTTTATTGCACAGACTTTCAGGGGATATTTTCAGGGTATGTCATTAATATAATAACCTAAGAATCAATAATAGGTAGTCTGCGCAGACACTTAGTTGGAATTACTTTATGTATCTTTTTTTGGTATCTAAGTGTTTCAAATTTGTCTAATATTTTTAGTACTTATGGTGTAATGAAAATTTTATTTTTGTGATTAACTTTTGTTGTTTTGTTGACCGACCGGATGGCCAAGTGGTTAGAGAACCTGACTACCAAGCTTAAGGTCCCGGGTTCGAATCCCGGCCGGGGCAGATATTTGTGTGAATAATACGAATGTTTGTTCTCGGGTCATGGATGTTTAATATGTATTTAAGTATGTATTTATCTATATAAGTATGTTTATCCGTTGCCTAGTGTCCATAATACAAGCTTTGCTTAGTTTGGGACTAGTTCAATTGGTGTCAAGTGTCCCATGATATTTATTTATTTAGTTAAATTACTGCCTTGTGTTTAATATGTATAATGGTTCGAACGAAAGACCAGCGCTGGCTGCAAGGCCATCATGATGAGTTGGAACCATTTTCAAATCGTTTGTTTGCATTTGTATGTTTCTTTGTAAAACCTTAATGTCTTTTAATTACTTAGAATTAGTTGCAAATAGATTTTGGAAATAATTCAGTTGGAATATCGGGATAAAAATGAAGGCATTGCAGACTAAACCTCCAGCTGTCTACACACAAAATCCGTCATATTGTTTTAGCATGAAGAAATAACAAACAAACAGACGGACACTCACCAACTTTTACATTTAATGTTGGTAGCATTTTGAATGTTGACACGCGAGTAAAGCTCCCCGATTCTGACGGATTGTTCAGTGCCAAGGAGTTATTTTCTCAACAATCCCAAGTTTTGGACTTGACGCTTTTGAATTCTTAATTATGGCTCGGATCAGCTGGAATGGCTGGAATAATGGTTAAAGGCCTTACACACGGCGACTGGAAATCGTGACCAGTTGTCTGACGCGCGGGCGCTCGCGATTGCATTCACCGTCTCTTTCTACCCTTATCTTATACCGTGTGACGGAAAGAGATGGTCATAATAATAATAATAATAATAATAATATATAGTTTTATGTAGCCTGTAATATGTCCCACTGCTGGGCAAAGGCCTCTTTCTTCTTTCGCCACTCTGCCCTATCATTAGGACCTTCCAATCGAGCTGAAAAGCGCTCAGGTGAATGATTCCGAATGTAGTAGTCTAATAAAAGACTACTACAGTAGTCTTAGTAGACTGTAGCTGGCTGCTAGCTGGCTAATAGTCTTTTATTAGACTAATACATTAGTATACTATACTATTATAGTACTACACACAAACATCACGCCTGTATTCCCAAATGGGGTAGGCAGGCACACGAAACGTTACCGCTTCGGAGCCACTTTTAGCAATTTTAGGTTTTAAGTTTGACAAAAACGGTACAATAGAACTACTATATATTATTATATACTATCGCCGATTGCCAGTTTGAAAATACGCGTATGTTTACGACACACTACGATTGTAACGCAAGCCCGATACAGCTTTAATCTCATGTCAATATTTACCGATGAATTTACAAATATGTTGACTACAAAAAATAGTTCTTGTCTCATACAGCTTAATTGTCACGTTGGTAACATGGCACCGCTCAAAAATTTTCCGTAATGGGTGCGAATATTGAGGTTACTAAACAGAGTTCTAGAGTACCTTTAAAGTATTTTCAAGGTAACCAAAAAAACTTACACAGTGCTTGATTATGAAGATAGCTCTTCTAGGACAATCAATAGAAACAAACTCTCATAATCTAATGTTTATATGTCTGTCTACGTCAATAACCGTCTAAATAACTCCACATTCCGTAAATTTTGCTTTTCTAACATTGAATATGAAAAGATACCTATAACATTTATATGGCATCCTCAGCTGCCCTACACTGGAACTAAACTCTGAACTAAGAACAACTAAAATGCGCAGTGTGTAGCAGTTCTAAGTCGAACCGCCGGATTATGCCAAGTTGAGTGAAGTGGGGAAACAAATTTGAATTTTATTATGATACAAACAATCGGGACGGCTGCGGGTTTAGCGCGGCAATGAATATTTCAAGAAGGATAACGTTTCATGAAATTAAAAAGTCAGATGTCTTAAAATCCGAGCGACGCCAAACGTGTTAATATAAGGGGAACTTGTGCTCTGACACAACACAATACGAACCAATACATACAAAATTTCAAATTTCAAATCATATTCAGTAAATGGGCCTCAATGGGCACTTTAACACGTCATTTTCTAAACTACCGCTTTCGGAAAGACCATCATTGCCAAGAAGAATGCGCCGCAAGAAACTTGGCAGTCATTTTTTCAAAATAAAATACTTAAGTATAAATAAAATACTTTAAAACTACAGTATACAATTAAAGCAAAAAATGCAAAAATAATAATAATAAAATACAAATAAATCTTTATTGCACACCAACACACAGTAAGCAGTACAGAAAACACAGGTAAGTATATACAAATTTTCCAAGGTAACCAAAATATCAAAATATTACGGGACACTTGACACCAATTGATCTAGTCCCAAACTAAGCAAAGCTTGTACTATGGATATTAGTCAACGGATAAACATACTTATATAGATAAATACATATTAAACATCCAAGACCCGACAACAAACATTCGTATTATTCTAGTCTACGAGTATCCTCGCATAGCATATCGCTGGTGGTAAACGAAGCGTTTCTAATGCTTCATGAAAAACACTTTCCTCGCAACACATCCTGGCACATCTCTGGTGGAAACCGAGACTAAAGCTCCTGTGACAGAATTTCATGATGCCGTCTGTATTTATTTTATTCAGTGAAAAAGAGACACATGCCATGTAAAGTAGTAAATTTTTAAAGAGTAAACAGACTTACAAAATATATAAAAATTACGCCGACCTCTTCCTGTTTTCCCACAAAAATCTGTTTACATTCATCCGATCAAGTGAAAATTGCAAAAGCATATCAAACTTGCTTTATTCCGTTAAAAGAAAACCATAAGAAGCAAAAGTTTTTGTTGCGTATCTTTTTGTTATACTTTGGAAGGGATTTGGCGAAGCCGGAACAATGTTGGGAACTGCTTAGACCCGGGAGTCGAGCCAGGCACTGTTTACTTGCTTTTTCTCTAAAGGACTATACAAGATGTTAATTAAATAACTGAAAACCAGAAAGAAAGATTCGATTACACTATGTTTTAAATCAGGCTGTGTTTGTGTTTTATATGTTTTAGTTTTTAAATGGGTTCCACTGAAAAACAGCGTTGCGGCTTGCCGTAACATTATGCTGAGTGGGGCCCACTTTATACTTATCGATGTTATTTTTTTTTATTCTTTTCCTGTAATGTATTTTTATGTTTATCGAACACGTGTTAATAAATGATTCTCTCTCTTTATCTCTCTCAGATAAACAAATAGCCACTTCCGTATTAAAAATTTAAAGTATGTAAAACTTATTTAAACTGTCATGTTTTCAAACTCCTCTTGTGGAGGTATTTAAGTCTTTAAACTCCTACAAAAAACTACTTACCGCCAGTTTCCTCTATTTTCTTGGAATAATTCAGATTCCTTCTCAAACTGATGGGAGTTTGGAGTAGTTAGGGGGGAGGGTAGTTGGCAACTCGAGAATAATTACCGTTCCAATTTAACGGGGACTTATCTAGCGGTTAAAATAGTAGTTTTGTGTTTGTGACGTTACTGGATTTAGTTGGGAAAAGTTTGTTTTATTTTAGTAAAAAGAGAATCCTATTTTTGTGGCTATACGTGCCAAAGTGTAGCAACTTGACCATCAGACAACCTAACCAACCATCCAAAAATTTTTGATCGTTAGAATTATTAGTTGACAACTTATAAAATCGACCGCGTTAAACTTAATAACACCCCTACTTCGTCGGGGGTCAAAAAAGCATTCATATGCAGTGCTTGCATTGTTGTGTTTCGGCGTGGAGAGTAAGACAGCCGGTGAAATTACTGGCACTTGAGGTATCCCATCTTAGGCCTCTAGGTTGGCAACGCATCTGCAATCCTCCTGGTGTTGCAGGTGTCTATGGGCGGTGGTAAGCTCTTACCATCAGGTGACCCACTTGCTTGTTTGCCATAAGTCGAATAAAAAAAAATATATTGGTATACAATGCTTCGAAAAACGTGCTACTAAATTCTATTTAACCATTTAGGCCCTCGAGCCGTGGTGTCGTGGTTTGGTCTCTCTCAAGCAGAGGACTGTGGGTTCAAACCCCGGCTCGCACCTTCCACTTTTTCGAAATTCATGTGCGACGTTACATTTGAATTTTACCACGGGCTTTACGACGAAGGAAATCGTGAGGAAACCTGCAAAAACCTGCGAAGCAATTCAATCGTGTGTGTGAAGTTCCCAACCCGCACTGGGCCGGCGTGGGAACTACGGCCCAAGCCCTCTCCTTCTGAGAGGAGCCTGTGCCCAGCAGTGGGACGTATATAGGCTGGAAATTATTTAGGCGCTTAGACATACAAACTAACCTCTATTATTATAACGATAATTGCTCCACAACAATCATAAACATTACGGCCGAATTCGAAACTAACTCTCAACCGATTCAATTAGTGTAACTCAATACCATTAACACGAATACTAACCCAAATGGGAATCCCCATCGCCATTGACGTAATATGATCCCGTGGGATAATCGGTGACCGCAAGCGTCTTGCCGTAACGTGGGAAATTGTATTGTGGAATAAACAGGGTTAAATCTGTGATAGAATTTTTATATGAAACTACCATGAATCAATACTCATCATCATCATCATCCCAGCCTATATACGTCCCACTGCAGGGCACAGGCCTCCTCTCGTAATGAGAGGGCTTGGGCAGTAGTTTAGGATTGGGAACTTCACACACACCGTTGAATTGCTTCGCAGGTTTGTGTGCAAGTTTCCTCACGATGTTTTTCCTTCACCGTTAAGCTCGTGGTAAATATCAAATGTAATTCCGCACATGAATTTCGAAAAACTCAGAGGTGCGAGCCGGGGTTTGAACCCACGATCCTCTGCTTGAGAGGCCATAGGTCAAACCACTCGGCCACCACGGCTCGGCAAATATCAATACTATCCATACTTTAATACGAATATTTTAAATGCGAAATTGTGTGTTTGTATGTTTGTTCGTCTTTCACGTCAAAACGGAGCGACGGATCGACGTGATTTTTGGCATAGAGATTATTTATGGGCGAGAGAGTAATAAAGACTACTTTTTATCCCGGAAAATGCACAGTTTCCGAGGGAACAGCGTCCGATAACCGAATTACACGCGGGCGAAGACGCGGGCAAAAGCTAGTAGTGATATAAACCCCCACATGTCTTAAATCGAGTTCAGCGCGACATGTTTCAGGCTAATTCGTCCCGTCTACCTTCTTCTTACTTCTTCTTTCGTGGCGTGTGCATGTCGAGCTAAACTCGATTTAAGATGTGAGTTATGAGATAGACATCTATAGAAATAAATTGCAATGAAGTTTAATTTAAAATGTTATTTTTGGGCTACATTATCGAATCAGGCAATGCCGGTAATGATATTTATTTAAATGTTTGAAATAAATAAATAATTATAAATAGTTTGTAAAACAACTCCGGAAGGGAGGAGCGGAACCTCCTAACACAAGTATTGTCATACTTACCAGGAGGGGCCGAACATAAATACTGTGTAACATTAGTTGATCATCATCATCATCCATCATCATCCCAGCCTATATACGTCCCACTGCTGGGCACAGGCCTCCTCTCAGAATGAGAGGGCTTGGGCCATAGTTCCCACGCGGGCCCAGTGCGGATTGGGAAATTCGCACGCACCATTGAATTGCTTCGCAGGTTGTGCAGGTTTCCTCACGATGTTTTCCTTCACCGCAAAGCTCGTGGTAACTTTCAAATGTAATTCCGCACATGAATTTCGAAAAACTCAGAGGTGCAAGCCGCGGTTTGAACCCACGACCTTCTGCTTGAGAGGCAGAGGAATAAATATTTTTGATTTTTGATTTTTTTTTTGAGTTGGTCAAAGAGCAGAAATTCATCGAAGGCACATTCCGTAGGTTCCGTGGGTACTACAATTAAAGCAGTTTGCTAATGTCGATCGGAACTCGAAACAGAAGATCGGTTTTCTTTTTCTTACTCATATAAATTTTCAGGTAAATGAAGAAAACCAGACATGTTATTGGCTTGGAAATGAACTTTTGCTAATGACGGTTTCGTTCGCATTTTGCTGCTTTTAAGAGTAAGTATTTCAATACTGTTCATTTTTGATTGATACGTGTCCGATGGGTATTTTTTTAAATCAATCTGATGGACAATTTATACATTTTAAGGAATCTAGCCTAAAATAGGATACCGTGTGCCCTTAGGCTATAGCTAGAGAGAGTAAAACAAATCAACAAACTTAACAATTCAAGGCAACGTCTTCTTAAAATTAAGCTGGAATTCTTACAATTGTGTCAACATTGTTCCCACCACCTTGTCGGTGACATTCCTTTATTAACTGCGCAATTTTAATTAAGATTATGCAAAGATTTGCATATTTATGGGATACGTGTGTTGCTGGCTGTTGCCAGCATTACAGTCTTACAAAGATTAAAATTTGTTTGCCTTTCTGTCATTTCGGGGCATTGACTACTGGGACCTTTAAGAAAGAAATAAATAAAATTCACAACAACACAATACATAAGAATATTATCACAAATATACAACACGAAGGATAGTGTGTCATGCTATGCATTCAGAGCTATGTCGGTAACCTTAGTTCTACTGCGGATATCATCATTTCTGATTCTATCCCGCAGAGAAAGCTACTTGCTGTACAGTAGTTACTACTGAGCAGAACAATACAGATGCAAATGAGTCAATCATCTTTTTCATCATCGTCGTCATCTCAACCGTAGGACGCCCGCTGTTATATATTTGGTCTCCCCCATAGACTTCCAGTTGCTTCGGTTAGAAGCGGCTAGCAGCCACCGTCAACTCACGGTTCAGGTCATCCGTCTATCTTGTTGGTGGACGACCTACGCTCGCTGCGTGGTCTCCGTTCAAGAACTCCACCCCTGTATTTATATTATTATTACAGTATTTATTACATCCCGTATTTTTATTATTATGTTTTTGGTTTTTTTTTCTTTAATTTTATAATATAGTTTTTAAGTATTTTATTTGTAATTATATTATTATGAAAAAATGACTTCCTGCCAAGTTTCTTGCGGTGCATTCTTCTTGGCAATGATGGTCTTTCCGAAAGCGCTGGTACCTAGTTTAAAAAATGACGTGTAAAAGTGCCCATTGCGGCCTATTTACTGAATAAATCATTTGAAATTTGAATTTGAATTTGAACTTTTCGGTCCCGACAGCCATTCGTTCTCCGTGCTATATGGCCGTGGCCACCCATGCCCATATTTTTTTTTAGTATATGATATTCTGTCCCGTAACTCAGGACACACAGAACTAAGATCGACATAGCTTAGATTAGCAAGTTGAAGTGACAGTGGGCTGGTCATATCTCTCGAAGAACCGACAAACGCTGGAGTAAATGAGTTCTTGAGTAGAGAACCGCATCTTGGCAAACGTAGTATAGGGCGCCCTCCGGCCAGGTGGAGTGACGAGCTGCGAAAGGCTGCTGGTAGAAGCTGGATGCGTCTAGCCGAGGACAGAGCGCAATGGCGCTCTTTGGGGGAGGCCTATGTCCAGCAGTGGACTGCTATAGGCTGATGATGATGATAATGATGATGAACTCCGGAGACATCAGATACACTTAGCATACGCTTAGGAGATGATTCCTAAATGTTTGTGGATTTGTATGTTCTACATTGATTTTAGATTTAAGAAAAATGAGATTTTTTTAAACTCTTATACATAAACGGGAATCGAATCTACAATACAATACAATAATTTATTTTTATGTACTGGTGACAAATATAAATAGACTAGCTTTTGCCCGCGGCTCCGCCCGCGTGGTATTCGGTTATCGCGCGCTGTTCCCTCGGGAACTGAGCATTTTTCCGGGATAAAAAGTAGTCTATGTCACTTTCGGGCCCATAAACTATCTCTATGCCAAAATCACGTCGATCCGTCACTCCGTTACGGCGTGAAAGACGGACTAACACACAAACACACTATCGCATTTATAATATTAGTATGGATATGGATTAGTGAGATAATTATATTTCAACTTGGGATTAAAACATAGCACAAATAACATACGTAGAGAAACAAGCTTTTCCGTCTACCCTCTTATCTCAAGATATGCGTAAAGCCGCAGTCGGGATGATTAATGGCCAGGATTAGCGGGTCAGAGTTCGAGTCCGGGCTAGGCCTTTGGTCCAGATGGCTTTTTTATTTTTCTTTGCGCGACGTTTGCCAAAACGTTTGTTGACTTGCGGATTTGCATGTGAATTCGAGTAAATAGAGCGTTGAGTGCTTCTGAACTTGAAAGGAGGGTTCGTTTTAAAAAAAAATAAGTCAGCGGCAAATCTGTATTTTCTCCGACGCAAAAAGAGGGGGTGTAAAGGTTTCTACTCATTACACCGTATTCTACCATGCCGGTAATAGGAACGTATCAGACACGGAATGTAAAGCGGCACGGACTACAACATGTCAACGGCATGTCATACCCATTAAGAAACGTATTGGCATACTATGTAATAGTATTTTATGCAACAGTTGTATAACAGGGATCAAAAAAGGTGAGTAGCGTGAGTTACGATGTGAGCTTTAGCGAACATCGTAAGAAAAAGACGCCACGAGCTTTTTTTGAGTTACTTATACAACGTTGAATACAATACTTTTTCTTCGACTGTATACTTATAAATTACAATTCAAAATTAGAGAAATAGTAAACTTGAAACGTTTTCATATTTTAGTAAAAAGTATGGCAAACGCAAGGAGAAGGTAAACAACAATAAACAAGTGACCAATATGAAAATGACAAAATTTGTCTAAGTTAAATTTTGTTTTTGATTCACGTTTACTTGCCTGTGACGATGTTAAAAATACGCGTTACTTATGTTGGCAGCGTTGGCAGGCTATGGATTATGTTCGGAAAGTTTTTATTCTGTATAAAAACCATATAAAATATGTAACTGGCTGCACCTTAGCCTGTCCGAACGTACGAATTAAGAAAAAAAAAGTAAGTGGTTGCAGTTTGCAGTATCGTTTTAGCAACATTACGATACAGTGCTGTTATGGGGAATAGACAATATAGACTTTTCCAGAATCTTTTTATGTATGCTGTTATATTACTGTTCGTGATTAAGTAAATCACAGATTACAGTATAGGAGTAGAAAAACACTTTATTTGTACATTCATTTAAATTTATGACGGTAGAAGCATTCTACACTTCCACTGCACGTAGATATAGTTAGTGTTTAGTTTTGTAACCAAGGCACCCCATACGTTCCTGTATTATTATTATTATTCTTTTTTTGTATTTTTTTCTTTAGTTTTCTTTGCGAGTTTTACTATACTTTAATTTTATACTATAGCAAAAAGTAAGTATTTTATTTGTACCTATTTATTTTATTTTGAAAAAAGGACTTTCTGCCAAGTTTCTTGGGGCGCATTCTTCTTGGCAATGATGGTATTTCCGAAAGCACTGGTAGTTTAAAAAATAACGTTTGAAATTGCCCATTTTGACTTATTTACTGAATAAATAATTTTAATTTGAACTTGAACATAAACTACATTTTCATACCAAATTTCAAGTCAATGCTATAAAGTTTATAGCACTGTTTATAGGGCTGTTTAAAACCGTTGATGAGTGCCGTCCTGCGGAGACGACCCTGGCTGGACTACCTGGTGTCACTACTAGATTATTGTATTGTCACGCGATTTACGTAAGTATTCCAAATTTCAAGTCAATCTGACTACTGGAAGTTGGTCAAATTCAACTTGCAAGATTTGATTACAGACAGACAGACGACGGGACAGGTGACACTAAATAAAAGCTTGTAAAAACAAATCTCTACCTGTAAAAGACATGACTGATAGATAGCAGAGCTTAAACCTGTAGCTAGAAACGGAGACAGAGTCGCAGGGAACAATAGTAAGCTAAGATATAGTACAAATTTAATTTGAATTCATCCTACGCACATTTTAAGGCAAGTTTCATAGCATTAACAGTTACAAGTACAAATATATTTGCCTAAACTCCTTAAGAATAAGACGCAAGGAAACTTCTAAAATTTGCGATTCCAAGTAAATCTTATTATCTGATGAAAATAATATGTCTGGAGTGCTTTTTGTACTTTGGATTTTTTTCTTAAGTGAATTATTGAGATGTAGATAAAAAATTCCATAATTTATTTCTAGTCGAAAGCAGGACGAGAGGTTTTTATTTGTATGGATCCATATCAATATTCTTGTAAAATCTTTATTTCTTCACGCGTCGTAAAGGTACCTTTATAACTAACACCTAATATCACCTTTTTTATACCTTATCGCCTTAGTTCTTTTTTTTGCTTGCGTTTGGCCACAATCACGCCTGATGGAAAGCGAGGACGAGGCCTACGATGGAGTACGCTTGCCTAGTAAATGCTCATTCACCCCAGACTTGAAAGCGGTTCGGTTCAAGTTCACACTCATACTAATTAGTAATTACAGTTTTGCAAATTTTACAGGATAGCAATTTTTATTTTTGTACGTGAATATCTTATCAATGGTTAGAAACATTTTTAAATTTATGACTTCCCATCTTAGAATAGGTCTTTGACATTATATTATGTCAAATATTTATTTACAATTATAAAGTCTGTATACTAAAAAATTATGTATAGCCCGCCCCTTCAATTAATACATGTGTGCACAATTTAATTTATTGAATCAGGCGTTACTTTGCGGAGGTCCATATCAATGAACTAAAATAATTTCCTTGCTCACCCGCGACCTTAAGGTCGCGGGTGAGCAAGGAAATTATTTTAGTTCATTGACATGTGTGCACGTCAAAAGTATCGGCGAAACATTATAGGTATTATGAATCAATAAAGAATATGACGCGTCAAAAAAACATTTAAATAACAAAATGAACCTCGCAAAATGTTATTATATTGGACGAAATCGTATTTAAAGAAGTAAACGCATTTAGAAAGAAATATAAGTATACTTATACTCGTAGGTAGGTACCTACATTTCTTTCCTAAACAATTCAGCGGGCTGCGAACTATAACTACCACATTTCTCCCGTCTTCGAGTTAAAATATCGACATTGCTTGCCAATACTAACAAGGAACTCGCGATAGTATTTTTTCGACCTTTGTAAGGAGACACGAAAGAACCAACATTTTTCTTTGATACCCGATACTGCAGACACACCCGATGTGTTCCAAGAGCCAAAGTATTTATTATTTTTATTGAAAATACATAGCACAAAAAAGCTAGTATTATTTACGATTGTTCCGCGATAGAGTTACGGCGGGCTCATCATTATTCTGAACATATCTCCGAGGTGGGGACCTGTCGTTTCACCGAGTTTAATTACGCAGATTTTCGTTTCGCAGACAACTATTGGCAGATTTTTCTTTTGGCCGAGCAACGTTTGGTATCTATAATTTCGTTACGCCTATTATTCGTTTCGCCGAGTAGTCGGTAGGAAGAATGGTGATATGCAGATTTACTTTTGGTCGATTGTTTGTTTCGGAATTGTTTCAGTTCATCGAACAACACTGTTCGCCGAAACACGATAAGCAGAGTTATCGCATGACATCGAAATGTGTGGTTAGGTGCGACGACGAGCGTTAGCGAGGAGGAGTGTTAGCTAGAATTGTGACCAGAACCGAACTGCTGCCGTCGCGACTTCGATTGTTTTGACTTCAATATAAAAATAAACACAAATTCTAAAGCGGAAAGTTGTTCGATCAAACGTTGAAAATATGAAGTGATTCATCGGCTAATCGAATTTGTTAATAGTTATTCGGCTTACTGACTCACAAGCCAAGTGAATAGTCTACTAAAGGTTGAGTTACGAAACGTTAGTCTGCGAAACAATACATCTGCGTACAAATTCATCGGCGTACCGTTACTCGGCGAAACGTGGTCTGCCAATCAATAATCTGCGTAAAAATTGTCGGCAAATCATTAGGTACTCGATTAATATAATTCCTTTGACATTGTAAAGTTTCATTTGCATTACATATAATAATATTTTCTTCGTACGAAGAGTTATGAGCGCTCAGTTATTTACAAGCGTTATGTATGATCACGAGTAGTGATCCTTAGCGATGTAATTCGAAAATTTCGAGCATTTTGAACTTCGTAGTATATAGTCTGCATCGCACGGGTACAATATAGCACAATTAAAAAAATGATTATTATCCGAACCTTCTTTTGACACCGTCGCTTTCGAGTAAAATTAAACGGTTCTGAAAACCGATAAGTATTTCAGCACCTACAGCTACGCACGATTTTGAGGAGGTCAAAACAATGAAATCGAAGCGATCTTCCCCCAACATGGCCGCTATAAAAATACAGTCCACTAATACATAATTCAGATGTCACTACCCTCTTGACTCGGCCTCTGGTCATCCATCAAATAAGTCCGAGTGTCATTTTTCAACGTTCCGAATGGCGTAAACAAATTAAGTTTCGCTTACATTGTTTTTTTGATGCGAATATGGTATAACATTTCATCATCTCGACCTATATGTATGCCCCACTGCTGGACACAAGCCTCGTCTTTAAAAGCAATAAAACTTTAAAAGAACAATGCAGGAAAATTACTGTGAAACTGTGTATTTCCATAAATTAAACAAAAACCAACTAAAGTTTTAAGTCCTAAAGCGTCATATTTCAAAGCTAACGACCGAAGAAAAAACACAAATTTAAAACAAAGAACGATAGATGGCGCTCACCTCAACTCTGGCAAGTCTATTTATTATTTCGACAAAACTAAAAGAGATAGTACAAGGTCACATCGCTCTCGCGCGGTCATTTATCAATATATCGTTAGACCCTCGTTCGAGTTATATCTTCTGGAAAATGTCAGCGTCTACTTAGAGAGGAAAAAGCGGGGGAAAGTGTTGTTACGTCTGTTAGTGAAAAGTAGTTTCCGTGATCAATAAAATAAAAGAGGGCGCTAAACTAGAATTCTTTTGTTTTTAGTCTGGGTGTCCCAATGAAAACTAAAGACCAACCTCTTTTCTCTCTTTTTTTTTTTGTGAAATTTTGACATTTTGGGTCAAAACTTTCCAAATCTTATCACTAATTTTAGGTTGACATTTTTGAAGCCAAAATTTACTGATTAAAATTTAATTTAAGTAGTACTTATGAGCATTAGTGTTTTAT
>NC_133500.1:3964329-3971064 GCF_025370935.1 Choristoneura fumiferana
TGAAAAATGTCTAAGAACCTTCGCTATAAAACCAGATTTCAAATAGAAATAACCGCATCCAAATTGATTCACCCGTTTAAGAGCTACGGTGCCACAGACAGACAGACAGACAGACACATATAGCGGTCAAACTTATAACACCCCTGCTTTTCGCGTAAAAAAAATAAACAAGTAAAAGAAATAAATAAAATAAACAATAAACAGAAAGTAATTAGGGTATTTAAGCTTAAGTACAGTCAAGGTCATAAATAAATGCACGGTTCCAAGACGTCAAAAATATCTTGTACATCTTTATGCTACTAACCCTTTTAACTAATCCTTTTTTGGAATCACCTAAACAATAAAGTCACTATAGGTACACCTACGTTTCTAAGAGTTAAGCTGTGTCTCTTCTTCGTCAACTTAAGAGTTATACTCTTGTCGGTGGAGTATCTTCCACACATCCCTCCTTTGAGCCATCCTCTTGACCTCTTGATACGACGCGACGCCAACTTTCTCCTTTATCTGATCGCTAATAAGCTGTGTAAATATTGTAAAATTATGCAGGTGGTAGGACCTTGTGCAAGGTCCGCTCGGATTGCTACCACCGTCTTACTCACTAATCCAGCCGTGAAGCAGCAGTGCTTGCACTGTTGTGTTTCGGCGTGGAGAGTAAGACAGCCGGTGAAATTACTGGCACTTGAGGTCCATCTTAGGCCTCTAGGTTGGCAACGCATCTGCAATACCCCTGGTGTTGCAGATGTTTATGGGCGGTGGTGATCCCTTACCATCAGGAGACCCGCTTGCTCGTTTGCCATCCAGTCGAATAAAAAATAAATAAATGTGATGTTTTTCAAAACGAATCATTCATTCATACATTCCTATTTTTTATAGACAGGCGTGTTAGTGCTGTTTTAATGTTTTTGGACCACAATTTTTTTTTTTTTGTTTATTTATTTAGGTACAGTTTTACATAATAGTTTACAAAGTTGGCCACTATTGGAAACCTCTAGGGTTTTAGTAATAGATGGCGAGATCACGCAGATCGATGTTTTTTACTTTTATTAATTATTAAATATAATATATGTAGCTTAATCTAGGCACAGTTATACAATATATATTATATATATATATATATTATATATATGTAACAGTCCAATCTATACATTTTATAATACAACATCTGGTCTCATGGTTCACAAGCCATGTAGTGTTTCTTCAACAGCGACTTAAATACAGATACTTCAAGTATGACATGGTAGAAAGTTCCAGATTTCCAAGCGGACGTTTCTCGAGATCCTACCATCCCCTCCCCCCACCCATGTTTAACATAACATTGTATCTATATCATTCCAATGCCGTATGACATGTCGCAAATATCGGAATTGTAATTTGCCGCTACGTTACTAAGATCCGAATGAATGGATTGAACAAATGAACGAGTGAACGAATGGATTGAGCGGAATTGTTATCGGACGGGTTTGTTTGCAAACAGGGCTTTGAGAGATGTCTGTTAGTTTTGAAAATGGAATTTTAGGTTTTTTTGTGGTGTTGCTTTTAGTTCTTTGAACGGATATCAAATGAAAAAATGTCCCAATAAAACATGCTGTTAAAAACGTGCTAAGCCTTCTCATAAATAACCAAAACTTGGAGGTGTCTTTAGGTAAACAAATCATCAATATAAGCCTATAGGTATACGTCCCACCTGCTGGGTGGAAGAAATGTTTCGTAGGTTTCAACAGGATTCCTCATATTATTTTCCTTTATCACGGTGTTTTTGAGATAGCATGTATCTAATTCCGCTTTAAATCTGCTATTAATTACCAACAAGATGGTCGGATGCCCTGGATAAAGCCGCGGGTTCACGGCCGATGCAGCAGCTTGTAACCAAAGCAACTGGTCTATGGGGAGGCCTATGTGAAGCAGTGGACGTCCTACGGCTAATATAATGATGAAGATGATAAAGATATTAAAGTAAACACATGAAAATACGCAGTGAAACCGCCAATATGGTTAAATAAGTATTTCCCTTTACAATATCGGTTTTCCATGATATTTTTTCATACAAAATACCCTGTCTCTTTGGCTATTGTAAAAAACATCCTCCTCCCCCACCCTCTGGGATCGTATTAAGCTGGCAACAGATAGGGCGTATGTCGCCATGATTTATATAGGCGAGGGAGGTGGTATGGTCGATGTGTTTTGTCGATAAAATTGGTTTAACCTAGTGAGTCCTTGCGTACTTTATGAAGAACAAATTAACACTATCGGCCGAATTTACTTTATAAAGCACAAATTGATCATTAAATAAGAATTACAATAATTTTGAATTAATTATGAAACACGGTGGCATTTAAATCGCATTATATGACATGTACGGCTTTCAGTTTGAGCTTGGCGTGAAAAGAAGCCACAGTTTGGTTCGAAGCATGTTGAATATAATCTCGATTAATTATTACACGAGTGACCTGTGGATCCATTTTAATAACTTAGCTATTATTTGACGATAATTTCTTGTCATCATCATCATCATATCAGCTGTAGGACGTCCACTGTTGGACATAAGTCTCCTCCAAGTTGATTGGATTCGGGAAACGTCTTGTGCCTTCATTTTATATTGGTATTTTTTTCATTTTCTTAGTGTTTTCAACCAGAGAACACTGGATTTTTTATGCAACATTACTGGAGAGTTTGGCATTCTAGAATTTTGACAGTCAACTGATGACTTTTATTAACTTTTTTGAAAAGTGTCCATAGGTGAAAATAGCCCCTTTTAGAATGCCACAATGAACGACAACTCGCTGTATGCGGTTAGTTAAAAATATATCGATAAATTGATATCGATTATATGTCTGTCCCATCCCTAGCGTATTGTATTAAGACGTGCGTGGCGGATCTGATTTACGACGCCGACTGCACCTTCTACGCAAATAATTTTATTAAAAATGACATTCTTCGTCGTTTCTGTCCCGACAATATTCCATACAACAATATTTGTATGGGTAATATGAGGAAAGTATTTTATTAAATTTTTTTTTGAAGGAAAATTTTATTATGCAAAATTCAAGTAGGACTAGAACACAGAGGCTTAGAATAAAAGATTGTTGTACTGCGAATTTATATTTAAAATTTACCAAGTGGAGTAAATTAGTTGTGTGTGTGAAGTTCCCCATCCGTACTGGACTAGCGTGGGAACTACAGCCCCCTTTCATACTGAGGAGAGGCTGGTGCCCAACAGTGGGACGTATATAGGAGAGGATTAGGGGGTGATGGGGTGACCTATGCCCAACAGTGGCTGCAACAGCTGATATGACGATCCGATTAAGATGAAATTCGGTATACAGATACTTTAAATCCTGTGAAAGGACATAGGGCAGTTTTTATCTTGGAAATTACAGCTTGGAAGGTACAGCGATAAATGATTCTACACGGACGGAGTTGCGAGCAACCACTAGTATATTATATACAGAGACATTTTAATTTTCAATAAGTAGCATTCTTTGGCTGAAAGTTAAGAAATATTCGTCAGAAATTCTATTGTGGCCTAAACAAGGTTGCTCACACACAATTGCGCACATTGAGTAGGCACCAGGGTAGGGTAGGCACAAGGGTAGGGTTGACACCAGGGCGGGATAGGCACCAGGGTAGGCAGCGCCTTGTTCTGCCTACCCTACTGTGCGGGGTGGCCGTAAGCTGCTAAGGTGAGAACTGGCGCTGCCTACCCTAGAATGATATTAATTTAAATAATAAACTAAAATTTAGACTTTGTTAACTTTCCAACAAAATTATTTGCAGGCAAGCAACAGCAAGTAAGTAAATTGATTAGTAATAATCAAAGTATCTGTCGGCTGCTGTCATTTGTACTCGCTTGTCAATTTACTTTGCTGTACATTGCTGGTAATTATAATTTGGTTAGAAAGTCAACAGTCTGAATTTTAGTTTATTAATTAAATTAATGTCATTATTAAGTTACAGAAATACCTTACTTTAACCTCCTTTAAAAAAAGGCTGGCTGCCGATAACACACTGTATATTTAAGTTGAGTTATCGCCATTCTGTGGCCTCTCTGCTAATGCCTTGAGCTCCTGATACGACATTACATGGACCATCTCTTTGGCTTGACCCATAAACGCACGTCTCAGTCTTCCCCTGCGAGGTATGCAGTTCCAGTATTTTTACTAACCTGTAAGCCATCTGCACTTGTTCCCCGTTCTTGTACCAGATGAGCTGCGCGGGGGGGTTGCCCCCCCGGCTGCGGCAGACCAGCTCCAAGCGCTGCCCGCGACGGACCGTCTCCCCCTCCGCGTAAACCCTCGATGTAGGGGGCGCCGGGAGGGTCTGCAACAAGGAAGAATATCAGTACACGTAGCAATTGGAGTAGGTGAATATTTTGCAAGGCAAGGGTATCAGTTATTACAAGCTTTTCAAATTTCAAATGTCATCAAATCTTGCTAATTAAGTTTGATCCACTTCCCGGTTATTCGCGGTTTCATTAAAAAAACGCATCTAAATCGATTTATCCGTTAAAGAGCTACGACGCCACAGACAGACACAGACATTGGCGTTAAATTTATAACACCCCTCTTTTTGAGTTTTGAGGCTTAACATTAAAAACCCCCAAAATAAAAACCAAAACATGTAAATGTATTAAAACTAAGCCATTCCCAGATAAATTATTGCCAATGCTACACAGCCTAACGTCCGCCATTTTGTTACGAGCATCCCGTACACTCGTTAATGTTTTAACCGCCCCCCGTATCGCAAGGTTAATGAACTCCCCAGAAAGGCAATTTTCGCGTACAGTCACTCGGAAAAGTATTTAACCTTCTTTGTGGGCTTAATCTTAGGAGTTCTTTCTTTGAGAAAAAAATGATGCCGCCTACTATTAAATAGGGCAAGCAATTTAAAAAATTAAAGCCACTTTTTATAAAGATCCTGCTGTTTGAAGTGTTCAGTGAAACCGCTCTGCCGTTCCATGCTTGCGATGATATTGGGGAGTAATTTTTTTTGTTCTATTTGGCTTCGCTGGAAGGGAAGTTATTTGATTGTAGAATCTTCCCAGTAAGTAGTACGTTGAAGAATATAAAGATCTTGACTGTAATTTAAAAAATTATATGGCATCTAGCCAAATTGTAAAAAGAAACTTTTGTTTTTGAAGATAAGGTATGGCCATGGATTGATACATATATACGTAAAACAAAATACTAGCAGCCTGTTTCACCGTTCATTGATAAATTTTATGCCGCAGATAAATGTGATGCCGTATCTCTATTTATTCGGACAAAACAACAGACGGCATCACATATATCCGTTACATGAAATGTATCAATAAGTGGTGGACATGCTCTAGAGCTTCATTGTAAAGCTTAATCTGTAACTACTGAAATTAACCTAATCAAACATATATTTTGAAATTTACAGACTCGTGCAAGTGAAACTGCATGTCGCCATAATTATTTCTCAGAAAGAGAAGGCGTGGGCTATTCCTACAGTCAGGTGAATTAGGAACTTCATAAGATTTGTAGAAGTGCTTCGCAAATGTACATTTTCTACAAGGTTTATTTCACCGCAAATGTCATGATAAAAATTCAAATATAATGCGGTGGTTGCGGTCTTTACCCTAACGGAAATTCTAGGTCTCTCGTGTTAAATTAATTTCGATTACTCCACCCGTTTGCAAACATCGCAGGCAAGTAAGTTGGCAAGTAATTTAGTTCCCAGGCGAGTCGGACGTCAAGTGTGTGGCGTAATTAAACACACATTGTTGTGTGGATGCGGAAAATTCGGGAGCGACAGTCACACCGGGGGAGGTGTTGGATTGTTTTATTGTTTAGGGCGCAAAGCTGCTGAGGGAAAGTTACTTTATCATTTGTTTTTGTTCTATTACGAGTAAGTAGATAGAAGATCTTCTTATATATAAACTAGCCTTAACTCGCGGCTTCGCCCGCATTAGAAATAGCTTAATGCCGTCTTAACCCAACTGTTGTAAATTATGCCAGTATTTTTTTTTAATATACAACGACAACCGTTTACTTACAGGATTCTTGTTACCATGGCAAAGCAAAAAATAAATGCCTCAGAAGTTGGCTTTAAAAAAAATTGGTAAAGGCCAATGTTCGCACGCACAGCGCCATCTATTGATTGCAAACGAAGTTAACACGTCATCTTGAGAGTCCGAGGTACGGTCACCTTACTTGGACAGCGCCCTCTATTCTTTTTTAAACTTTAATATCATCCCACGGAACGCATAACCGGGACATCAAGTATCCCATGTCACAATGCAGATCTTTGTCTATCTGTACGCCAAGTTTCATGTAAATCTCATCATCAGCCTACAGCAGTCCGCTGCTGGACATAGGTCTCTTCCATGGCGCGCCACAACACTCCGTCTTCAGCCCCTCGCATTCATCCGCCGCCAGCGATCCTCTTAAGGATTCATGTAAATCTGTTGAGCCGTTATTGCTTGATTGAGTAACAAACATCCAAATATCCAAACATCTTCACAAACTTTCACATTTATAATATTAGTAGGACAGGCCAGCGTTTGGCTATGTTTGAAGATCTGGATTAAGATGGAGCACGCTTGCCTACCTATTCATCCTAGATTTCAAGATGACCTGAATGTAGCGATCAGGGAACAGACGCTGGCAGAGCATTCCACTCCTCAGCTGTCCGGACAAAAAGGACTAGGGAAAACGATTTTTGCGAATTTTAGGGATGCTGACCACCATAAGGGTGAAGACCCTGCCTACTTCT